>NW_026129876.1:434759-527667 GCF_022985175.1 Labeo rohita | reverse complement strand
ATGTCCAACAAACATTCATTTAGAAAACAATGTTTTGCTTTTTCTAAATGGTCAGTCACTTTAAAAATGTTCTACTATAATCATGATCTATCCAGTTTTATTTGATGCTTTATTTCTCCTTGTGTACAATGATGGATTTAGTCATCAGACTGAGTTTCCATCTGAATTCAAAGCTACTGAACTCTGTTTATCTGATTTGAGCAGTTCTTTTGAGCAATATTATAATATAGAGATATAGAGGATGATCTGATGAAGATGCTCATGGGTGGGTGAGATGATTAGGGTACTGTCTTCAATCACTCAGTGTTTTTTTTTTTTTTGGATGTTGAATGTGTCTCTATGATAAGGTATCTCAGTATGGCTGAGTGCTTTGTAAAAAATATTCCGTAAAATTTACGGTAAAAAACTGGCAGCTGTGGTTGCCAGAATTTTACCGTAAAAAATACGGTAGCAACATTTTATGTTTTACGGTTTTAACTTAAATTTACAGGTAAATACCGTAATTTTTATTAACTGATATAATGTTAATGTACCAACCTATTGAATTACTGAAATCTGTTTTGTACCTTTGAAATACACTGATAACCACCAAAAGCAGGTGGTGATGAGAAAGTCAAATGATGAACCAAAGCTCATCACGAACAGCTTTTAAATATTAACATATAGAAGGTGCACCATGTCATTCACACAAACACTAAACACCATCATGGTAACACACATGAAACTGAAATAATGCATAAACATTAATTTAACAACATTAGATGTAACATACAACCCTAATGTACAAAACAGCTAAGAAAAAAAACTAAGAAGAAAGGGTTATTTCAACAAAAAAACCCATCAAATTTTTAAAAAATGTAATACAGGGAATTCTGGGAATGTCAGTTTACGGTAAATTTCACTGTTCACTGTAAATTTTACGGCCTTTTACCGTTAACCATTTAACAGGTTTTTACTGTAGCATTTTTACAGTATTTTTACCGTTAAATTCACGGTCATTTTTTACAGTGAAGCTTCTCAGCATATTTTGGAAAGAGAGATGAGAAGCTGTTGAGGTGCCTTGCCTTTGTGTTCACCAATATTACACTTCAATTGTTCCTGATGTGAACAAGGAGGATGTACGGCGAAATTATAAATCATAAAAGTCAAAAATCCAGTATATCAAAAAAATGTGAATATTTGAGTTTCATTAAATGTCCATTGTTGTGAATTTGATGCACTAGTTTGTTTTTTTCCTAGTTTTTTTCTTTGTACTACATATTCCACAATCCTTAGCCAAGTTCATTTAGGGTGAACTCCATATATGGAACACTACATTACCCATGTTCCCCTGTTTAAGGTCTATAAATAGACCTTACTTCCTTCCTTTGTTCCTTTTCTCCTGTTGGTGAGGTGTGGGTGTTTGAATGGGCACCCAACCATGTCCTTTGAGTCCTTTCCTTTGGATGTGTTAAGTAAGTTTGTTTTTCAATTGTATAGTATGAATTTGTTTATTTGTGTTTTAATTGTTTAATCATTACGTGGACTATGTACAATATTGATGAGTTGTTTGTATGATTTGATTTCTTTATATATTGTTTGTAGTGACCAAAAAACCATCCTGTTTATCCTGGGCATCCATTCCATCATGTTTAACATGGTATTCCTGCATCATGTGAATTCCTGCATTGTATTTGATGTCAGTGGCTAAAGATGTACGTCACTTAAGTGGCATTAAAGAGAGCAAAGGACTGCGTTTCTCTCCAGTGTTTTAATCAGACACCCCACCAAGTTCTACAAGTTTTAACGAACTTTGGATATTTAACAACACATATTCAACATCCATCCCTACAGTATAAATTCTGGGTATCTCAAGAAATTGGGCAGGAAAAGGTGCACAAGCAACAGGGATGACCGCAAGCTTGAGAAAACTGTCAAACATAGCCAGTTCAAACACTTAGAAGAGATTCACAAGGAGTGGAATGAAGCTGGAGTCAGCACATCAAGAGTCACCACACTCAGAAGTTTCTTACCTGGGCTAAGGAGAAAAAGAATTGGACTGTTGCTCAGTGGTCCAAAGTCCTCTTTTCAGATAAAAGTATATATAGCCATATAGCCATGGGCAACTGCTATCTAAAGAGGCACCGAACATTGGGATTTCGAACATTGAACCTGAGTATACAGTTAAAAAGAAGCTCAGACTCAAGAAGTGATTTATATACAATAATTAAATGTCCTTTTCATTAGTACAGCGCCTTGATTCCCCTTAGTAAACCTTGGTTTTGGTAATATCATGATCCAAGGCATGGTCCTCTGTCCAAGCTGTGAGAAAATTAACACAAGTACAGTATTTCCCAGGGTTTAAAACGCATCCCACCAAGTAAGACATTTCCTGGAGGCAATAATATATAATATCACTCGTTCCATCACTATTCCATCACTCGTTTTTGATGCGATACTTCAATGCGCATGAAAACGAAGATAACGCTTCTTCCTTTAAAGATGAGCTCCACTTCTAGAACAGCACTTTACAAATAATTTTGATATGGTCCCCCGATTATGAACTTCCAAATTGCAGTTTAAATGCGGCTTCAAACGATCCCAAATGCGGTTGTAAACGATCCCAGCTGAGGAAGAAGGGTCTTATCTAGCATAACGATCGGTTATTTTCATAAAAATAATACAATTTATATACCTTTTAATGCCAAACGCTCATCTTGTCTTACTCTGCCTGGACTGTTATTGTTTCTGTTCATGACAGTTAGGGTATGTCAAAAAACTCCCAGCTCATGTTCTCCCTCAACTTAAAAATCATCCTATATCCCACTGAGCAAAAGTACGTCCAAACGACGTCATTTCAACGTCTTTGTCGGACGTTGAAATGACGTCCCCTGAAGAGCCAGAATGAAAGTTTTTACAACGTCTTTTCATGACGTCTTCTGGACGTCCAATAGTGACGTTCACAGGACGTCTCTAGAAGGTTAAAATTTAGTTCAGATCTGGTCATTATGGACGTATTTTCAACGTCTTAGAAGGTCAACTGCAGTCTCATTTAGATGTCATTTATACTGTTTCTGGACATAATATATACACTCTTAGGCTGCATTCAAGTAAAAATCATGTTTATTTTATTATAATTTTTTATTTGTACTTTTAAATAAACTTACAGACACCGTGTACAAAAACCATGAAAACATTTAAATTTTAACTTAAAATAAATATTAATTGTAATGAATGAGTAAAAGTACGTCCAAACGACGTCATTTCAACGTCTTTGTCGGACGTTGAAATGACGTCCCCTGAAGAGCCAGAATGAAAGTTTTTACAACGTCTTTTTATGACGTCTTCTGGACGTCCAATATTGACATTCACAGGACACCTCTAGAAGGTTAAAATTTAGTTAAGATCTGGTGACTGTGGACGTATTTTCAGTGGATAACAACTGTAACAAATAACATACAAAACATACATTATGTTCACCTGTTGGAGCTGAACTGAGGGGGAAAAAAACGTCTAATTCTGACACAAGAGAAGTTTAAAACCTTCTGTACATACTAAAAAAATAGTTTAGCAGTTTCAGTATCATATTAAATAAGTTTGTGATAGGCTTAATTTAAAATAAATATTGCTTGTAATGAATGGCTCGTTTTGTCGATGCCCATGTTAATGAATCAGAGGGTAAATGTGAACGCAGAAAGAACAACACAAACAATCTTTTCAACCACATTATAATCATTATTGCTGTGTAACAGACATTTAAGTAACAGAAGTACTGGGATTAAAGTTTATAGTTAGAGTATAAACACTTATTTTCTACAGTAGCGATCAAATCGAAACTATCTTTTATGTATAGTAACGCTTAACCTCTTCCGCCAGGAGGTGGCGACAATTGCCCATTTAAAAAAAAGTATGTCATTGAATCATTCATTCAGGAAATTTCAATAGTCAAACAAGTCTTAATGAAGTGAGACACTGACTCCCTTCATTAAATGTTATTATTATTATTATTATTATTATTATTATTATTATTTTGTTTAAATGAATGTTTTTAAAAGTCTTAAGCAGTGAATAGTTTGTCAGAACCACTAGTAAATTGTTATTTTGTTTAGTTTTCCAATCTTTTTTCTCTAGAATCGTGATCTCCAATTTTTTAAAAACAAGTGGGATTTGCAATATTTCCAGAATCGTGAAGCTCTTGTTTAAATGTTGTTTATTACTGCATATAATTCCATTAAAATGGAAGTTTAATTTCATAAAGTTCAAAATACACCTAAATGTTTTTTGCATTTTGTCTTTTTCAGTTGAATAAAAGACTATTTTCCCTATATTTTAATCATTGAGGATTTCTTAAGAAAAGTTTAAAATTCTCGTCTCGTTCTCGTGAACCCAGTCTCATGTCGTCTCGTGGGATAAGTGTCTCATCACACCCCTAATATATATATATATATATATATCTGTTCTGAATGGCAATTAATTTAAATTATTTGGAAAAGTAAATTACATGTTTACATTGTTTATAATGTTTGTTAAGTTTATTAACATTTGTTTTATTTATTATTTTAAAATGTGCCTTATACACCAATGCAACTTATGCATGTTTTTTTCCTGACCTGGTGTAAAGTCTGGAAAATATGGTAAATTAGGCCTATATTGTGCTGTATTATTACACAGTTCATATAAAATAGGGACAATTTGCACCAATAAAACAATTATATTATGTTCATTATACTCCTATCCACATTTACTTTAGCCTTAAACACTGTTATATTTATGAGGGGGTCCTTGGAAAATCTTCTTCCCTGCAAGAGGTCCCTGGCTCCAAAAACCCATGTGCTAGTGCACAGGCCTCCATATGCAGCAGAGAGTCTGGTGTGGCAGGTGGAACTTCTGTCCAGGTTGACAAAACATCTCATCTTGTCTTCATGAACTGCCCTGAAAACAACATTGAAATATAAACGATTATTATTATTATAACTACAAATATAGCTTCACAATGCTCATTATGACCTCTTTGGTAAACATATGATCAGAAAATACTGCCAGACTGATATTTAGTCTTTAGTGAATTTACTGAAAGTCTATTTTACTACAAGAACACACACTTAACACAAGATAAAGTTTTGAAAATCTTACATTATTGTGAAGTTACGTGTTTTAGTGACTAATTTAGACAAATAAAAGGGATCAACATAAATTTACCTCAGACTGTAACTTCACTGACCACTTTACTCGCAAATTAACCAACAGGGAGATATAAAAATGACAAAAAGTTGAATTTGAAATCGTCATAACACAGAACAAAATACATCTAAAGTGAAATTTAACATTAGATTGACAAAACGACGAATAAAGGTACATTTATATCGCTTACCTTCGGCTTAGCACCCGTCCGTCTCTCAGATGACCGTTAGAGACCGTTACTGTTTAAATTTACAAATTGCTGCGTTGCGTTGTGAAGGCTGTTCGTTGGTCAGGTTGGGTCCCATCCTCTGTAGGCTTTATAAAGTGTCCTTAACGTAAAGTTAAATAAATTACACGACGGATCTATCGTGGTGGTTATATCTTCAGTCTTTGGTAATACACAATATCAATATCTTCCGTCTTCGCGGCTGCTTGCGCCATCACGTTTACGTCACTACGTTAATGCCCCTCACGCAAGCGCACGTTTAAATATAGATCTATTTATTAAATTAAATGTAAATGTATTTATTAAATATATTATTATTATTAAAATATATAATAAACAATAATATTGTGTTAATATTCTGTATTATTATTCAATATTTAAATATATTTATCTATTATATTTAAATCTCTTTACATCTATTTAACTTAAACTTTAACTTAACTTAATCACACACACATAGATGTAAGCGGCTGTTTCTGTCAATGTCCTAGTAAAAAAAAATACTACACATAAAAAAAAATAATAATAATTATAATATTAATAATATTAATAAAATAATTAAATGGCCGCATTATGTTACTGACATGATGTTTTTATACAAATATTACACTGTTTTAACACGTAAATGTTTTATAAAAATGATATTTACATTTTTTTTAAGTCAGAACTTTGTCATGTTTAATTGTATAAAAAGTTCTTAAGTCGATTTCCTGAACCTGTTCTGCACGTTATACAGACGTCCAGGAAAACCCCTTAATAGACGTTCAAATTTTGAACTGCATATCTACGTCCAAGGGACGTCGTAGTCCGACGTCCAGATACTGTACTGGATTTGCACGTCGTGGAAAAGTACAAATATGGTCCTGGACCGACCGACGCAATATAGACGTGATCTGCACGTCGGGTGGACCTCTCATGTTTGTTGGGATGGCTGTTTTACCTTTTTGTTAAGGGTGTTTGATCTTCGCATGTTCACTTTTTAAAGACTGTGTCGGTATTTCTGCAATGATGTAGGATGATTTTGAAATGATTTTTGAAGTTGAGGGAGAAAATACGGTCAGAGTTTTTCAACACACCCTAACTGTCTTGAGTCAGAATACACAGAGTTCAGGAACTGTAAGACAAGACGAGCGTTTGAGAATAAAAGTATTTAAATTGTATTTTTTAAATGTAAATAACTGATTGTTTTGCTAGATAAGACCCTTCTTCCTCGGCTAGGATCGTCTTCAACCGCATTTGGGATCATTTGGAGCCGCATTTAAACTGCATTTTGGAAGCGAGGGCACTATATCAGTCCATTATATTGGAGAAAATGTTTTCCTCAAAAAACATAATTTCTTTACGACTGAAGAAAGAAAGACATGAACGTCGTGGATGACAAGGGGGTGAGTAAATTTTTTGTAAATTGTTGTTCTGAAAGTGGAGTTCTCCTTTAACAATGCACCGGCGTAAAAAAATTTACACCTTTTTGACTAATTTCGCAACATAATTTCTTAACTGTCAAAAATACTGACTAAACAAAATACTGACTACTTTTGTGCACTTTTTACTGTACCGAAATTTTAAATTGGTCTTTGAACTTAGCTTTATATAAATTTACAATTTCTGGTATGTTTTTCGTTAGGTAGTTAAATAAGTAAATAAATAAATAAAAATTTAAAGCTATTATTATATTATATTATATTATATTATATTATATTATATTATATTATATATTCTAACCTGTTACAAACTGACTTCAAAATTTTTTACATTCTCTGCTAATATGCTTTTATATTCTCATTCCATTTACAGTTTGATTACCTACATTAGGCCTACACTGTCCACTTACACAATACGTTATCAAGTTTCAGGACATTTTATCTGTCATTCTGACATCTGTACGCTGTAGTTCATGTGTGTATTTATGTAAACGCTACATTTTAAACGGGCACGCGCCTTGAACGTTCGAGTTGTATTTAAACTGGAGCGGAGAGAGAGTTACCATGGAAACGGGGAAGCAGCTTAACTGACAAGCGGCGAGTCTCCGTCTGTCACACTGTTTTACGGTAAGTTTTGTCCCTAATAAGACAAAAATAATACATACAACGGTTCCTAACACTTTCTTACATGCAATAGATACGTTTCTGTTGAATATTTACTTTATAGAAATGGTTTAGTGTCTTCGGAAAAAGTCCGTTAGCATCTCAACCGTTAGGCTAACTATAAGATATAGGCTAACTGTAGAGTTTAGCTCTTATTTCATAAAGTTTTTGCTTTTAGTCACATATTATGGGTAGATGACAGTTTTTTTATAGGTTTGTTTGTAAATATTGCTGGCAATTTGTCAGTGGATGAACGGAAGTAAACTATTTAACCTAAATGTATGGGCTGTACTGTTAATCGGTGACGTCACTTACATGGAGGTGAAAATTAGCTCAAATAATTTTAAACACGTTTTGATCACACTAAAAAGATATTGATAAAAATTGTACTGTGATTTCAGCAGCGTCAGTAAGTTATTTGACTTCCAAACAAACTGTGATGTGATACTGTATGAGGATTACTAGACTGAAATATTCTTCATATTGTTTTTGTTTTTGTTATTGTCATTTGTTTTATTCTTTCTGCATTTCACCTATTTCACATATTCCAGTTTGTTTATTTCTAATCATGCTGACCTTGTATATTACATATTGTTGGCTCTGTGACAAATTGTTCTAACATTAGAACAATTCTAACATTAGATTCTTCCATGCTGATGGCAGTACTGCAGTAGAGTTGGAGCAGACCTCCTGTTGAAGAGCATCTCCAATATGAACCATCTGACTAGAAAGTAAAACCTCAAACATACATTACCATTTATTACGTTTTTTTTTTGTTTGTTTTAAAGTATATATAAATTAAATATACTTTTTTTATCTTGTATGTCCTACAAGGCCATCTCGTTTAACTCATTAAGGACACTTGGTATACAGCAACCTACAGAGGGGCCCAACGTAATGAGAAAACAAGACGCAGATAATAACAACAACAACAACAACAAAAAGTACTGAGCACTGTGAATCTAAGAGACTCATTTTATATTTATAACAATCATTGTTGATGTTAAAATTGTATTTCAGGGCAGTTTGTGAAGACAGACAAACGAGAAGCTGTGTCAACCTGGACAGAAGTCAGTTTCAGATCCACCTTCCACACCAGACTTCTAATATGGATTGTTGTCTACTAGCATATTATTTGTTCTCCTCAGAATTTACTGCATGCAGACATTACTCAGGAACATGAACACAAATATTGCAAGAATAGGGAATGTGCCGTATTTCAGATATGAATGTTAATTGCTCTTAAGCATTAAAAAAATATATTTTTACTGTTTTTTTCCCCAAAGCACCTATAAGCCAATTCACACTGGATCTCACGAGTCAGAGTTGAAAACCCCTGGTTTAGATAATTCACTTCTTTACAACCGTGTTTCTTTTTGGGGTTGTACTGAATTCTGTGACCCACCAAATTTTGTGAACCTAGGCACTGCAGTGAGCTAATGTGACCTACTACTAAACCCAACCCTCTAGTCCTACCATTTTTTGCCATATTGATTACCATTTGTATAACCATAGTTAAAACTATGTTTTTGTAGCAAAACCATTTTTAATTTGTGGTTACCATAAAATATTTTAAATGTTTCTAAACTACCCTTGGCAGTAGAGTCATATAATTTGGTGTGTCACAGAATTCAGCAACTGAATGAATCGGCACTAAAAGAATGGTTTTCTAACTAAGACATTAAGACGGTCTCTTGCTGCCACCTAGTGGCATAACAATGTAACTTACAATTAAAGCACTGAATAATCGCTAACTACATACATTTTTCAAAATCTCAGGTATTCCAGTATTATAAAATATTATTAATTGAACAACAATAGCCATTATAAACTGTATGTATTATATATTATTTAAACAAGTTCTAAATTGGATGCCATATACCTGTAATTTGTGCTAATAAATCTCTAACAATATAATCATTAGTTTTAGTGCAAACGAGTAATAAGATTGCAGTGTGATTATTATTATAACTGCAATAAAATAATTTGTAACTAGCTGAAATTGAATACATTTTACAAATGAAATGTTGCTTTTTTTCTGTTAAAATATGCATTGAAATTTCTTGGACTTTGTACTCATATTCAAATTTGCCAGTCATTGCATAATTTTCATATGCTGTACTTTATTTGAAACCATTATGCTTTATTGGTATATACTCATGCATTTGTCTTGTTTATTGGCTTATTTATTTATTTTTGTGAACTACCCATATGACATTACTTTTTATATTTTGTGAATAAATACGATGAGTGATCATTTTTGTGTAGTATAAATTATTAGGCCTATATATGTTAAACTAGGCTTATAAAACCGACGAGGTCAGCAATGCTACAAGGTAAGGTGAAATGTAAATAAGTGCTTTTAATAGGATCAATAGTCAGATTTAACACTGTAAAGAAAACATTTTGATGGCAGCATGTGAAGTACCAGTTTGGACGTGGTAAGTACGTTATAAATACGTTTTTTACAACGTCTTCTTCCAACGTTTTAAAAACGTTATGAAAACGTTTTTGCAACGTTGTGAAAAAAACGTATTTATAACGTTTAAAAAACCCGACATTTGTCGTATTAAATACGTCGGGAAAAAACGTTATCACAACCTTTTTACAACGTGAAAAAAACGTTTTTACAACGTTGTTGTGTTTGCTGGGATCTTATTCGTTTTGTAGCCTGTTTTATTGTTGATATGCTTTTAATAAAGAATAGGTTGCCAATAAATCCATCTTTTGTTTTAGTCTTAAAAAGTGAAAGGTGTATAAAGGTAAGCAAAACAGACAATAATCTTTTCTTGTTAAACGTGACAAGTTCGCGAATTCGAAAGTGAAAGCGTCTGAAGAACCTGGTCAGCCTGCGACTGATTCTGAAGGTCTTAAAAATTAGCGTCACACAAAGGAGGAGTTTGGAAAAATGATTCGTTTAGCAAATAGTTTGGGAGTCGTTGAGCAAATAAGGTGATATCATAAGACAATGAAAGTATTTTTTTAACCTTGCATGCATGTCAGCCTGTTGTTGGGGACTCCCAAAACCAAAATATGAACCTTTCATAACTAATAATAGGGGCACTGGAAGAGAAGGTGATGGAATAAATCAATTCAAAGTATTTAGTATTTAGATTTTTACAGGACTAGTGAACATTAATTATGTTTTATTAGGGATATTTTTTAGGAAATGTTTTATTGTTCTTAAGAAAAAGAAGGGGGAAAATGCTTATGTTTGTGTGTATATGTGTGTGTGTTTTTGATGAATCAGCTTTCTCCAAGTAGTGCTCGTTACTCCATTCCAGTAGGTGGTGGTAATGCACAGCAAGTTAAACAGCAGAAGAAGAGCATTCGTCTTCCTGGAAACTCCTTTGTGTTGATAACGAAAGCAAACTCGACAGGAATAAAATAAATGAGACTTTAAACTAACATAAACATCACATTAAGGTAAGTTTATTATCAGCTTCTGATATAAGTCCGTATTATTGTAGATGTTTCTCGCTTTCGAGTCTCTGTCGTGTTAAATCTTTAAACGTTAACACCATTAATGGATTTGTGACGCATGTAGAAATGGATAAAGCTGCATAAATTCATCCTCAGGATTATAATGATATCGAGCTTTAGCGATTCTGCTTTTAGTTTAGATTATTTTACGAATTCTTTGCAATCGGAAATGTAGGTTAACAGAAGAGGAAATAAACATTTGAACAAAACACGAGCGCTGTAGGCCGCGGATTTTCGCAGACGATCAGCTTTAGTGACAGTTTGATTTTGACATACAGTGCTGATGCTGGAAATGAGTCTGAATCATAATAGTATAATAGAGAATATCATCACATATAGATAAGTGGTCTGAATCCACACGATTAATATAGTAATTTAAGATAACACGGGCAAATCCAGTGAAAAATCTCAAATGAGTTCATTAGGCCCTCGTCTAGCGATCACTAATTAATCTCTTATTAAACATCTAAAAAATGAGGTCTACCTTCCTAAATCTTTCCTTTATTTTACACAGTTGCGTTTGTCCATATGGAAAAAAAAATGGTTCGGTCTGGTTTCAGTTTCTTTGTTTGTTTATTTTTCCTCAGCACTTGTGTCTGATGTTTATTTAGGTTTCGGGTTTGAAAGGAACATGCATGAATAAGAATATAAAGTGCGGGACTTGATTGGTGTTAAAAGAGTTATTAAGAGCTATAAGATACGAAAAGGGTAGTTTGAAAGAATCATTTAAAACCCTGTAAAGTTTGAGATTATTTGTGACATTAGCATTGTTGTTAGTGTCGCGCGTTTCTGCCAAACAACTTAAGCCTTGTCGAAATAACAAATAAACTATATTGCACTGCACAGTGAGTAGTCTCTTTTATTATTTTAGGTAGCTCACAGTGATGCTCCTGATGTTTTTAATGTCATAATCAGTGTTTTTACATTGAAAATACGTCCAGTAAGTGCATAAAGAATATTACTGCCCAGCGTGTATTATCTGAGTCAGTATATTATAAACAATTTTGTTAATAGTTTTTGTCTGTTTTTCAAAACTGCACTTGTGTTGACTTTTTTTGTTTCTAAGTATTGTATATTTATTGTATATTTTATTGTGTTTGGTTTAAAATTTGCATTTCTTTTGTACTGTATCGTACTATTGTAGTTTTAAAAAGTGATTTATTTTTTTATTGTGATTTCCCATTGTTTAAACTTGTGCACTGTTAACATTAAAAAAGACCAGAACATCTTGAACACACTGGAAACTTAAACAACAGCTTGAAATTGTGTAGTTTTGTTAAAAACAAACAAAAATCCAACAAAACTACAAATCTTTTAGTGTATCTTTTAAGATATCTGTTCCCCCTGTGTTTTAGTGTAAAGACACTGTTCTACAGATGAAAGTGGTTAGACATAATTATGACATTTAAAATGATCCCCAGCATCACTGTATTGTTTTAAATCTTCAGAAGGTAATATATAGGGGGAAACATTTTCTCCAGGTCTTCAGGGAAATCTGTTGCCTGTGTGTTTTCAGTGTAAATTTGTTTTTTATTCAGAAATTGTTACTGTACCTTATATTGTGTCTCATTGGGTCTCTCTATTGAATGGAAACTTGATTTATTGGAAAAAATTGTGGTTGTTACCACAGAAATATCATCTTAAAAATAAGGTTAAAGTTTTTTCACAGATTTTATCCAGCATATCATTATATACAAAAAGTAACAAAGGATTAACTGTAAATTGTATTTTTTGTAATGAATATGAGGAAACTGCCTTGCACTTATTTTGGCACTGTACATATTCAGTTTCACTATACTTCAATAATTAATTTACATTCTGTTCACATTCATAAGTGTGTATTTACCAAAAAATAAAAAAATAATAATAATAATAATTTATGGTTTTGTTGACTGAAATATGTATATAAAGGAGAGAGCCCCGCGGTGCAGTCAATGCATAAGAATTTATTAACAAAAAAAAACATATATATATATATTTGTCAAATATTTTTAATAATAAATACTTATACTTTTCTAAACATTTCTAGTTAGGCCTCCTGCATATTAACAGGTCATGCTGCAGTTGCGAAATATATTGATAATCATTAGCAATGATTATTGTTTTGTTTAATGTTTTTATTTAGTAACAACAATAATCAGAATTAGTCATATTAATAAAAACAACATTTTGGCCTAATTCTGCAGCCCTACAAACAGGCACAACAAACTCAGTGTTCTTTATCTTTTTTGGTCTTTCCTTTCTTGTTACAGTTCAGATTTTTTTGTTATGGTTTAGATTTTGGATTCACCTAATATTGCCTTTCAGAATAGTCTCTTGAAATGAAGTCTTGTTGCACATTAATGCTATTTTTAAATGATTTGAAATGAAAGTATGATAGAGAGATTAAAGTGAAGTTGTGGTAGAAATGGAATCCAAATGATATCTTTGCAGAGCTGGAAAAAAAGATGTTTTGACTGCTATACATAATATTTTTTTATATTAGTACTTGTTTTATACATGTAATGATGTCCATGATCAGACTCGGATCTAATGTCCAACACAATAGTTTTTTTATCAATCAAAACAAAACAAAACCAGCAAAATAGCCTGCATTTCTTATCATTTATGAATATTAGTATGCTTATGTTTATTTTGTTTAATTTTTGTGTATACTTCCTTTATATTTTATTTGTGATGTATGTGTACATGCATATTCAGGCTCACTTGCGCTCCTATTTTTTTTTTTTTTTTTTTTTTTTTATTTATTTAAATATTTTTACATATGTTTGTTGAATGTGTTACAATTAATACACATTCACACTTAAATATTGAAATAGTCATGTTATGTGCCTTCTCTCACTCGTCAAATTTCTGTGACAGTTTTTTTACATTAGTGGGGCTCATTTTCATTGTCTTGCCTAGGACCCCACAAACCTACAGGCCGGCACTGGCCATTAGAACAAACCCAGCCAGTATTGTACCGAATTCTGACCCCTGCCAGATTATTACCCCCTTAGTATTGGTAGGTTTATGGTCAGGTGTGGGGGAGTATTAGGTGTAGGGTTAGGATTAGGCAATCAGGTAGCGATTTCAATGAAAAAAGTAATAATTTGACTGGGTCAAAAATGGGCACAACACAGGCATTTTGACATTGATTCAGATGTAAAAGTGAATTATGCATCCGATGACCCCTTTAAAGAACAATAAAACTAAGGGTGTAGTGATATAACGATACATCGAAAACGTGAGTAAAATAAACGATTATACGCTTGATTTAAATACAAAATAGGTTGGTCTAAATCATTGTAATCATTATTATCAGTGTTATTTATATTGTCTAGCCCAAAAACTTTTTAGTTTTTATCAGGTTATTTAAAAACATCCAGTTATGCAGAGTTGTCAATACAGCTACAAAACATGGATTTGTAAAGAAAAATGTTGGAGGATTTTGATGCCAAGAGAAGACTGGTTTTCCTTTGCTAAAGTAAGGAAACTTTGCTTCCTTTGCTCTGGTGAACAAACATTGGTTTTCTTGAGAAACATGCCATGTGCCACATCTACATCTGGCGGCATCTGTGTACGACTTTTGCTGCAGGCTAAAGGGCAGCACAAAATTCTGGGGGAGTTACAGACCTCAATATCAGCCTGATCTTTCCCTATCACTTCTTGCGTGCATTTGGTTGTGAAATGTAGAGTTGTTGGCATTTCTTCATATTGTAAAAACAATGATCCAGCATTGTTCAGTGTGAACTCTGCATTACAGCAGCAGAAACGCATCAAGGCTCTGAAGAGGGATTCATGCTTTTCTCATGCTGCTGAAGGGAAATATGTTCAGTAAGACACGAGTATTAGTGAGCTCAGATACTGACTATGCTCATGAGGATCACTCTTCATCTCAAAGGGCTTCAGATCTTCTTCCACTACAGTCAGTAAACCATCAGTTTAGAAATGGTTCTTCCACAAACTGCTGCAGCTGCTGAGTCTGAATGTCTCCACATTCCCTTGAATGTCATGTTCTATGTAGCATTAAGATTTGTTTTCACTGCAATTACTAGAATACTTTTCACATTATTGTGTGTTATTTGTTCTCTTGTGTTTTCATATGTAGGTGTGAAGTCAGTTTCTCATAATGGAGAGCAGTGAGAGATATTCATCTCCTGATTGCAGCTGTGTGTCTCTGAAGAGTGATGGATCCATGAATAAGCCTCCTTTATTTAGTAATGATCCAATGTCCTCTAACTGCAGGTGAGATATAATTTAGTAAAGTGCACACACAGTAACACTCTTTCTTTCTCTCTCGCACACACTGTGAATATGGGGTTAGATCTCTGCCTTAATTCTACACACTAAAGATCATATTTTAAATGTGCAAAATTGCCAAATGTGCAAAATTGCCATTTAGTCTCCAGCACCCCTGTTTTCCATGCAGAGATGAACTAAAATTTAGCTCCCAAAACTTACTGTCCAGATTCTATAGAATCATGAAGTCTGATGATTACCAAATAATTTTGGGCCACAACATAGTGGCCAGTGTCAGAAAGCTGCAACCGTCATGGGTCTTCCAGCAGGACAATGACCCGAACACACACTTAAAAAAGCACTCAGAAATGGTTACAAACAAAGCGCTGGAGATTTCTGAAATGGCCAGCAATGAGTCCAGATCTGAATCCCATATAACACCTGTGGAGAGATCTCAAAACAGCAGGTGGCAGCAGGCATCCTTCAAATCTGAATGATCTGGAACAGTTTGCAAAAGAAAATCTAATAGTTGGCTGATGTTAGACATCATTTAGTCTCCCAGAGTGAAGATTTACTCGCACTAGATGGTTTTTAAAATGAAACCGCAGACAGAACTAAAGGAAGAATTATTTCTGTTTTCTCAGGATCTCATCGGGATGGAGAGGTTCATTTCCTGATCACAGCTTTGTGTCTCTGAAGAGTGATGGATCCATGAATAAGCCTCCTTTATTTAGTGATGATCCAATGACCTCTGACCCCAGGTTTGCTTTCATTATTTTACAAATACCCAACCTTCACTGTTATTATTATTGTGAGTGCACACAAATAAACGTAGAGTCTTTACAGATTTGAAAGATATATTATTTTTGTCTGACAAAAATTACAGCGTTATTTTAAGAGCATGTGACGCACCTGAGCCATTATCTATCATTAAGTTAGTGTGCTACTGTTCAGCTTCCACACTCCACACACACACTTCAATAGCACACATTTTTCTATATTAACATTACATTGAGCGACCAAGTTGCTACTACTAACATATTTCAGATCATAAGCTAGATTTGAGGTTGATGAATGATAGGTGAGTGTTTGAAAGTCCTGCCCGATGTACTTTATTATCAGATCCGTTAACGATCTGTCCATCATGGACTGCGTGACTTCGCCACTTCCTTACTGTCATTTTAACCTGTCTGTGTTCTTTAAACCCTAACATATACACACATACATATATACATATATACGTACATGCATATCAGTTAGAGTGTTCAGCAAGGGAAAATAAATTTAAACTTATACTGAACCTAATAGTTGAATGATGTTAGACATCATTTATTCTCCCAGAGTGAGGATTTACTCACACTGTAGATGTTTTTTTTTTTTAAATAAATGAAACTGCAGACAAAACTAAAGGAAGATTTTTTTTTTCTTTTTTCTCAGGATCTCATCGGGATGGAGAGGTTCATTTCCTGATCACAGCTTTGTGTCTCTGAAGAGTGATGGATCCATGAATAAGCCTCCTTTATTTAGTGATGATCCAATGACCTCTGACCCCAGGTGAGATATAATCCAGTGTTAAGGTCAATTCACGCTGCACCAATAGACAATGACCAGCGTGAACAATCATAGGATTGCATTACATTATTTCTTGATTTAACATGTTCAATCAGAGAAAACACTGAGCAACAGCAGCAGATGCAGACAAGCGTCACACACTGTAGGCTATATGAATGTACCTTTTTAATAAGCAGAGGGTATTCCCGATATTAAACAAATAACCATTTACATGCTTAGGACGCTTGCATTGTGAAAATGTACAGTGAGACTTTGGATATAGGAATGCTGACTTATGTTCTTTTTCTCATTAAAATCATATAATTTCCTATTCATTCAATAATGTATGTGCATACTAGGAAATACTAATATGGCGGCGCTGTGGCTTCACTTTTTTCATGAGCAATCCAGTTCTCTATTATACAGGTGCTGGTCATTTAATTAGAATATCTTCAAAAACTTGATTTATTTCATTAATTCCATTCAAGAAGTGAAACGTGTATAATGTATACATTCATTCCACACAGACTGATATATTTCAAGTGTTTATTTCTTTTAATTTTGATGATTATAACTGACAACTAATGAAAACCCCAAATTCAGTATCTCAGAAAATTTGAATATTACTTAAGACCAATACAAAGAAAGGATTTTCAGAAATCTTGGCCAACTGAAAAGTATGAACATGAAAAGTATGAGCATGTACAGCACTCAATACTTAGTTGGGGCTCCTTTTGTCTGAATTACTGCAGCAATGTGGTGTGACATGGAGTCGATCAGTCTGTGGCACTGCTCAGGTTTTATGAGAGCCCAGGTTGCTCTGATAGCGGCCTTCAGCTCTTCTGCATTGTTCGGTCTGGCATATCGCATCTTCCTCTTCACAATATCCCATAGATTTACTATGGGGTTAAGGTCAGGCGAGTTTGCTGGCCAATTAAGAACAGGGATACCATGGTCCTTAAACCAGGTACTGGTAGCTTTGGCACTGTGTGCAGGTGCCAAGTCCTGTTGGAAAATGAAATCTGCATCTCCATAAAGCTGGTCAGCAGCAGGAAGCATAAAGTGCTCTAAAACGTCCTGGTATACAGCTGCGTTGACCTTGGACCTCAGAAAACACAGTGGAGCAACACCAGCAGATGACATGGCATCCCAAACCATCACTGACTGTGGAAACTTTACACTGGACCTCAAGCAACGTGGATTCTGTGCCTCTCCTCTCTTCCTCCAGACTCTGGACCCTGATTTCCAAAGGAAATGCAAAATTTTACATCAGAGAACATAACTTTGGACCACTCAGCAGCAGTCCAGTCCTTTTTGTCTTTAGCCCAGGCGAGACGCTTCTGACGCTGTCTGTTGTTCAAGAGCGGCTTGACACAAGGAATGCAACAGCTGAAACCCATGTCTTGCAGACGTCTGTGTGTAGTGGTTCTTTAAGCACTGACTCCAGCTGCAGTCCACTCTTTGTGAATCTCCCCCACATTTTTGAATGGGTTTTGTTTCACAATTCTCTTCAGGGTGCGATTATCCCTATTGCTTGTACATTTTTTCTACCACATCTTTTCCTTCCCTTCACCTCTCTATTAATGTGCTTGGACACAGAGCTCTGTGAACAGCCTCTTTTGCAATGACCTTTTGTGTCTTGCCCTCCTTGTGCAAGGTTTCAATGGTCGTCTTTTGGACAACTGTCAAATCAGCAGTCTTCCCAATGATTGTGTAGCCTACAGAACTAGACTGAGAGACCATTTAAAGGCCTTTGCAGGTGTTTTGAATTAATTAGCTGATTAGAGTGTGGTACCACATCTCTTCAATACTGAACCTTTTCACAATATTCTAATTTTCTAAGATACTGAATTTGGGGTTTTCATTAGTTGTCAATTATAATCATCAAAATTAAAAGAAATAAACACTTGAAATATATCAGTCTGTGTGGAATGAATGTGCGCATTAGGGCTGCAAGATTAATCGCATGATATTGTGAGGCGCGCTTAGTCAATGAAGCCGGTACTTTGATTAGTAGTAAAGCTCCATCACGTGCGTTCAGCTGGAGCGGCAGTTAATACACAGAGCGGTAAATCACTGACAAGCTACGCCAAATCGCGCTCAAAATTGCATTCGACATCACCTCACAATATCATGCGATTAATCATGCAGCCCTAGTATGCATTATACAAGTTTCACTTCTTGAATGGAATTAATAAAATAAATCAACTTTTTTCTAATTATATGACCAGTAATCTCTGCAATCACCTTTATTAATAACATGCTAGTTAACAAGTTTCGCAGCTAAACACGCTAAATGTGTCTAAAGTAAACAGGCTTGTCACTCCACAGAGAGAAGAAAGGGGCGGGCCGAGCCGAGCAGAGCTCATTAACATTTAAAGGAACAATCTCTCAAAATGGTTTGATTTTTGAAGAGCTCATTTTGACATGGTAAAAAGGGTGCTATTTTACACTACCATTGAGAATGTTTAACCAAAATATATTATAGACTTTTCATTAAGACCCTAAAGAATCATACTAACTTGTGGAAAATGGCCATCTGATGACCCCTTTAAGATCTGTGAAGATGATGTATGCAAAGACAGGAGAGACAAGATAAGGAAAGCCAAAGTCCCAGACAGTGTCTCTCCAACCTCAACCTGCCTCAATTGGTTAATTTAAAAGTAGACATTTTACTCACTATATATTTTTCATGTCTGTAAGACATGTATACACAGTGTATACACAGAGACGGCAGAAAACGCATCCTCTTCGAGTCTTTACAGATTCGAAAGATATATTACTTTTGTCTGTATGACCAAAAATTCCAGAGTTATTTTAAGAGCATGTGACCGCACCTAAGCCATCATCTATTATGAAGTTAATGCACACATTTTTCTATATTAACATTAGATTGAGCCACCATGTAAAGTTGCTACTACTAACATATTTCAGATCATAAGCTAGATTTGAGGTCGATGAATGATAGGTGACCGTTTGAATGTCCTGTACAATGTACTGTATTATCAGATCTGTTAATGATCTGTCCGTCATGGACTGCGTGACTTCGCAACTTCCTTACCATCATTGTAACCATTGTAATCTATGTTCTTTAAGCCCTTATATAAATATACACACACACATACATACATACATGCATATATACATACATGCATATCAGTCAGAGCAAGGGAAAATAAATCTGTGCTAAACTTATACTGAACCTAATAGTTGAGTGATGTTAGACATCATTTATTCTCCCAGAGTGAAGATTTACGCACACTGTCGATGGTTTTTAAAATAAATGAAACAGCAGACAGAACTAAAGGAAGAATTATTTCTGTTTTCTCAGGTTCTCATGGATATGGAGTTTATTTCCTGAATACAGCTGTGTGTCTCTGAAGAGTGATGGATCCATGAATAAGCCTCCTTTATTTAGTGATGATCCAATGACCTCTGACCCCAGGTGAGATATAATCCAGTGTTAAGTAGGGATGGGCGATATCTTATCGTTTGCGATATACCGGTAATTTTTTCCTCACGATAAGAATTAGTCTTCCCGTGATAATAACGATAAAGTCTAGTTTATTCTAGTTATTACATATTTCTATGTATCTATATTTCATATAGTTTTATGGAGTGACATGCTGAAGGCGGACGTAAAACTAGTATATCTCTAAATGAAGAGCTACAATCTTGAAACTGGTTTGATCAAAACTGTGCAGTGCGACAAAAATCGGTCTGAGCCTTGAATAACATTAACTGTTACTAGTAGCAAGTGTGCGACGCAGATTTGTGTGTTTGAGTCTGTTTACAAACCTGTTGTCCAACAAAGATATTATTTATTGACATGCTTTTTCTCCAAATTAACTTAACACAGTTAAGTGTTTGAAATGATCTTTTGCGATCAGACGTGGCTTCATATCACAGAATGAGGCAGAAATCATACTATTTTATAGTATTATAAAGGTTATGTAGATTACCACTGCATTATAAATATACTTTATCCTTATAAAAATACCTAAAATTGCTTGTTTATTGTCTTCAAGTTTCCTCAGTTAAAATTCCTCTATCTGCGTTTTATTCAGCTACAGCGATAACTGGATTAGAGATTCCTGACGCATAGTCAGTACTATTATTTCCACTATAAATCATATGTGGAGTTTCAGCGCAAGGGCGCCCTCCGGCTTCCGAATGTGAAAGAGCTTCATTGCCAAGTGTGTTTCACACACAAGGAATTCATCTTAATGTTAGGAGCTTCTAGTACAGAAAGTACAAATAATTTGATTAACATTCCAGTGAGTTAAACAGTCCTTACATTACTTGTGTACTCGTAATGCCTACAACATCCTATTTTGGGTAAAAATAGTAAAGATAATACTTTTCTCTAAAGAAACAGATTTCCATGAATTATCGTTATCGCATTGATATCGTTATCGCAATAAATACCAGAAATTATCGTGATAAATTTTTAAGCCCATATCGCCCATCCCTAGTGTTAAGGTCAATTCACGCTGCACCAATAAACAATGACCAGTGAGAACAATCATAGGATTGCATTACTCAGATGCTATACAACCTGGCAGATGCCGATTCAATGTTCAGTCAGAGAAAACACTGAGCAACAGCAGCAGACGCAGACAGGCATCACACACTGATCCCACAAACCAGACAAAAAGTCTGTTTTTTTTTTTCCTCCATGACATCTCCAGCTTAAACAGCTAACACAGACATCATTACCTGTGTTCTGTAAATCATTTCTGTAATTCAATCTCCATCTCTAATTATTGCCTCTTTCTAAAGTATTATGTAAATACATATGCATATCTCTTGATTTTTATACAGCTGTAGATAGAGTAAATAATGTAAAAATCTTACATAAATCTTCTTCCATTTTTCAGCTCATATTAATGTTTAGACCTTTGCATATTATAAACTGGAACTTGTACTTTTCAATCCATAATATTATCCATAATATTATGGAAATAATTACAGTTAGGTCTGTTATTTTGTTAAAGATATTTTTGTTTTAAAATCACACAGCTTCACTGTGAAATCAATAAGAAAAAGAATAATTATTGTTAATAGTTGTTCATAATAAAATATGTATGAACTTAATATATGTTAAGTAGATTATTTATTTTGCTAAATATTGTCATTATATTACATAAAATTTATACAAAATTGTTGCTGTTCCAATTAAGCCCAGTGTGCTCTCTTTAAGCTCTTCCACATTGAACATCTATGTAAATACTTCATTAACAGACACTTATGATTATTTTCATTAGTGATTTTATCAGTTATTGTTGCAGCCCTGCTTATAATAAATGAAACAGAAGACAGAACTAAATTAAAAATGATTTCTGTGTTTATCAGGATCATCAGGAGGAGGAAGAGGAAGTTATCTTTATTGGTAGATCCCAGCTTTATCTGCAGACCTAATTATAAACTACAGAGAGTCAAAGAACAGCTGAAAACAAGCATGAAGAGCATGTATGAGAGATTATTTGAGGGACTGAAACTCCAGGAGAATGAAACCCTCCTGAACAGGATCTACACAGAGCTCTACATCATAGAGGGACAGAGTGAAGGAGTGAATGAAGAACATGAGGTTTTACAGATGGAGAAAACAGCCAGAACACAACACTCACAAGACACTCCAATCTACTGCAATGACATCTTCAAAGCCTCAGCTGAACCAGGATGTGAGGAGAAAGACCATATCAAGACTGTTCTTACTAAAGGCATTGCTGGAATTGGAAAAACCGTCTCTGTGCAGAAGTTCATTCTGGACTGGACTGAGGGAAAAGCCAATCAGGATGTAGATTTCATGTTTGTTTTTCCATTTCGAGAGCTGAACTTGATCCGAGATCATCAGTACAGTCTTCACAGACTTCTGCTGGACTTTCATCCTGAACTACAAGATCTGGACTCAAAGATTTATGAGGAATGTAAAGTTGTGTTCATCTTTGATGGCCTAGATGAAAGCAGAATTCCACTGATGTTTTCAGATGTTCAGAAAGTTTGTGATGTGACTGAGATTTCGTCAGTGGGTGTGTTGATGTCAAACCTCATCACAGGAAAGCTGCTTCCCTCTGCTCTCATCTGGATCACCTCCAGACCAGCAGCAGCCAGTCAGATCCCCTCCAAATACATCAACTGTCTGACAGAAATTCAGGGATTCAGTGAGCCTCAGAAGGAGGAATATTTCAGGAAGAGAATCAGTGACCAGCATCAAGCCAGCAGAATCATCTCACACATCAGAAGAGCAAGAAGCCTCCACATCATGTGCCACATCCCCGTCTTCTGCTGGATCTCATCCACTGTCCTACAGACGCTCCTGAAAGAAGATGTGAGTGCAGAAATCCCTCAAACTCTGACTGAAATGTACATCCACTTCCTGCTGACTCAGATCAGCATGAGGAATCAGAAGTATGAAGAGAGAGATCCAGAGAAACTCCTGCAGTCCAACAGAGAAGTGATTGTGAAACTTGCAGAAGTGGCTTTCAAACAGCTGATGAAGGGCAATGTGATGTTCTATGAGGAGGACCTGATTGAGAGCGGCATAGACATCACTGATGCCTCAGTGTATTCTGGGATTTGCACTGAGATCTTTAAGGAGGAATCTGTGATTCATCAGAAGAAAGTCTACAGCTTCATTCATTTGAGTGTTCAGGAGTTTCTCGCTGCTTTCTATCTGCTTTACTGTTGTTTCACAAAGAACAAGAAGCTGCCGGAGATTTTTCTGCCTGAAATCAGATCTTGCATATCTAAAGTCTCTCTGTATGATCTACTAATGTCAGCAGTATATAAAGCACTCCAGAGTAAGAATGGGAAGCTGGATCTGTTCCTACGGTTCCTGCTGGGCATCTCACTGGAGTCCAATCAGAGACTCTTACAGGATCTACTGACACACACAGAGAAGAGCTCAGAGAGCATCAGGAGAACCACACAGGACATTAAAGAGATTATCAAAGTTTCAGAAAATCGTTATGGTAATCTCTCAGCTGGTCAGTCCATCAATCTTTTCCTCTGTCTGCTGGAAGTGAAAGATCAGACTCTGTCCAGAGAGATTGAGAAGTTTGTGAAATCAGACAAACACTCAGAGAAGAAACTCTCTCCTGCTCACTGCTCAACAATTGCCTACATGCTTCAGATGTCAGAGGAGCCACTGGATGAGCTGGACCCCAAGAAATACAACACATCCGATGAGGGGAGAAGAAGACTGATACCAGCTGTGATCAACTGCAGAAAAGCTCTGTGAGTGTTTAATTATTAACTGAAGTTAAATACATCATTAAATCACCAGCAGGTGAAGCAAAGGGGACGGTCGAAACCATTGATCGGTAAAGCTGCAATTAAAACATTTTCACTTGTGAATGAAGAATGTGTATATTGCCGTTTGTCCTCTTAGCAGCATTAAAAACAAGAGTTTTATACAAATTCTGAATGCATTATCCACTTTATTTTTCAATGCGGAAGTTTTAGACTTCCTGTTTTTCTGGTAATGAATTTTAAAAATTCAAACTGTTCATTTATAATACATTAAAATAATATGATAAGACACACCAATTTACAATATCAGTCTCTTAAAAAAGCAAAGCAGCAAAAAAATAATCTTATTTACATCACATGTTGAATTTAATGAGAGAACTAGTGAGTTAAAACATAAGAGTAAAAAATGAAAGTAAAGGACCTGACATGTGGCTAAGTGTGGTGACCCATACTCGAAATTTGTGCTCTGCATTTAACCCATCCAAATGGACACACACACTGACCATTAGTGGGCCACGGCGCCCGGGGCACCTATAAAAATAATTTTATTATTATTATTTTAGCAGAATTATTAAATGTAAATATCAAACATCTGTGTTTTCATGAATAAAGTAATAATTTTTTTCCCTCAAAAAGCGCTTGTGTCGCTTTATAAAATTCAAACAGTAAACTACATGTCAACAGTAAACTACATATCAAGCATTCATTCAACATGTCTCATTTAATCTTAAATGGCTGTGACATTGAATAAAGTTAATAAAGCAAAATAAAGCAAACAAGTTACTGTTACACATTGTTGACTCAAAATGATTGCAACTACAGCACCAAACAATGGGAAACTAAAAATATTTAGCAGTAAGGCTTTAATAAATAAAAATAAATAATCTAAATGATAAAATGATCAGATTATCTCAATCTCAGGAGCTCATCTTATTGTGATTAAATGTTCAGATAATGTCATCCTCTATTCCCTGAGGACAGAAAACTGGCAACCCTCTGTACATGTCTGTATTGTTTTGTTATTTCTTAAATTTGATTTGATCTCTTCTAGATTTTCTAGCTGTGATCCCTCAGATCAGCATTGGGAAATTGTGTCTTTAGCTCTACAATCTTCAAACTCTGTCCTGAGAGAGCTGGATCTGAGTAACAATGACCTGCAGGACTCTGGTGTCAAGATTATTTCTGATGGACTGAAGAGTCCAAACTGTCAGCTGCAGATACTGAGGTATTTAAGAACACATAAGTGATCATTTACAGTCAGCTGGTCAAAATGAGTGTCTGTAGATGATCTGACTGTTGATGTGTGTGTTCTGCTCTCTTTCAGTCTTGCTGGCTGTAATCTCACTGCTGAGTCTTGTGAGAGTTTGTCTTCAGCTCTACAATCCTCAAACTGTGTCCTGAAAGAGCTGGATCTGAGTAACAATGACCTGCAGGACTCTGGTGTCAAGATTATTTCTGATGGACTGGAGAGTCCAAACTGTCAGCTGCAGATACTGAGGTATTAAAGAACTGGTTTTTGAAACCTATTGATGATTGAAATGAGAAATTGCCAAAAATGCCCATCTGTAGTCTAGTAGATGATCTTAGTATTTGTCTGTAGATAATCTGACTGTGTGTATCTGTAGGTTGTCTGGCTGTATGATGACAGAGGAAGGCTGTGGTTATTTGTCTTCAGCTCTGAGTTCAAACCCCTCACACTTGAGAGAGCTGGATCTGAGCTACAATCACCCAGGACAATCAGGGGTCCAGCTGCTCAAACACAAACTGGAGGATCCAAAATATAAACTGCAGATACTCAAGTATTTCAAACACTAATCTAATACTGACATATTGAACTTGTGTGTGAATGATGCAGATCTACATTAATGTGTGTTTGTGTGTTTACAGTGTGGATCATGGAGGAGAGTTCATGATGACAGCAGGACTACGAAAGTGTAGGTCTACAAACACACACACGTTCACAACATGCACACATAAAGGGTAGTTAACCCACAATTCTGTCATTAATTACTCACCCTCATGTCATTCCAAATCTGTAAGACCTTCGTTCATCTTCGGAACACAAATTAAGATATTTTTGATCAAATGTGAGACCCTACATGGACAGCAATACAACTGCAATGTTCCCAGGTCCAGAAACGTAACATGGACATAATTGGTTAAACAGTCCATTCGACCTCACCGTAATTTTATGAAGCAACGAGAATACTTTTGTGACAGTAATAACATAATTTATTCAACACTATGAGGAGTCATGTGTAAATGTATATTTTTAAATACATATGTATTTAATTACATATTTAATATGTTTTGGACTCATCATTTTGGACATCATGCAGTGATGGTAATGACGTTTCGTAACACATGACTAGTATTACATTTAAAAATGTCTTTTTTTTTTTTTTTTTTTTTTTTTTTTCAAAACACTCTCTGTCCACATTAGAGGTTTCAGGTGTTTTCCAGATGTTTCTCATCCACACTGAAACATCAGAAATGTTAAACTCTCCTTACTGCACATGCATGAACCATAATAAAATCTTACTGAGATGCTACAGATGAAAAGACATGAAATTTTTTTTTGATGCCATTCTTTTAGTCACATAATTTTATTTTTCAAAATATCTTATTATTAAGAATTAACTATAAAGCATTCACTGATGCATCTCAATCGCACTCAAGCATTATATTTTATATGTCTTAAACACAGCTGCACTCATGTTTTACTACAGGAAAGCAGTTGTAAATACATTTTCTGTCATCTTGGCAGGACTATGAAATGAAGAGTGAACAATGTAACATCTTTAGCAACAGTGTGAAAGTGAACAGCATAACGGACACAATACCAGTGTAATCATAGATGTCTATCAATACAATATGTGTCACATGACTAAATATGCATCAGTGTTTTCAAATACCTTAGCTTTCACAGTCCACTCTACAGTACCAAAAGATCATGATCACATTTATGCACTTGGCAGAATGTCTTCAAAAAGCTCAGTTTTCACAGGACAAAACAGCATCTCAGTGTAAACAAAACCGAAACCGAGAGAAAAAGATGTTTCAAATGAACATGTATTAGTGTGGACAAGGCATATGGCTACCAATCAAAACTATTTGTCCAGAGTAGAAAAGTGAAAGAAAAAGCAGCAAGAACATGAAGGAAATGAGCAAGAACAATGCATATTATTTTCTAATATTTATTTATTTATTTTTTGTGCTGTTTTTAAAATAACAACACCTTTCAACGTACTTAACTCTTTCCCTGCCAGCATTTGTGAAGCAAGTTGCCAGCCAAATTGCATTTTATCAAATACTACATACACAGCAAACACATATGAGATTGTTCGTTTCTGAATCTTCCTGGTCTGTGTTTTTGATCGGCACGTTCTAGGCCAGTGGTCACCAGACCCAGTTCTGGAGGGCCAGTGTCCCTGCAGAGTTTAGCTCAACCCTAATCACACACACCTGAACCAGCTAATCAAGGTCTTACTAGGTATACTTAACTTCCAGGCAGGTGTGTTGAGGAAAGTTGGAGGTAAACTCTGCAGGACACTGACCCTCCAGGAACAAGTTTGGTGACCCCTGTTCTAGACTTATTCAGGAGATGTGTAATAGTGCCCTCCTAGCATATAACAGTGAAAACACAGAAACCTGGAAAATTATGTGTTTGGTGGGAAAAAGTTAATGGTGCTTTAGTGTCTTTATATGGAAGCAACACACACAGGAATGTCTTGAATGTTCATTATATTTGTTCTACATTATTCTACATTTCATTATAGTTTTTCTGACAGCTAGATGGTACCAGAGCATTACTTTTAACAATTGGGGTTAATTTCACAGTCTCTGAATCTATGGCTCCTTTTACCTAAACTCTACACACAAAAACACAAAAGCTTCTTTTAAAACATGTTTTTTCATCAACTGTACACACAAACATCAACTGATCAGTTATACACACCAGAGTCTGTCTGCACAACTAATGATTACACTTACTGAACTGAACTGAACCAACACTGAACTGACTTTAGAATTATACTATTGGCTTGTATCTGTTACTGTTTTGAAACAGTCTGTATTCTATAAAGTGTTATAGATATAAAGCTAACTTGCATGATAACCCCACAACTGGGTTTAGACAACACAAGTCTGCACTGTTTTAGGCCTGACAGGTTTGTTTTTACAGAGTTTTATTTAGAGCTCCAGAAGTCCGGCACTGCTAGTGAGATCCCAATCACTAGTCTCTGTTCAACAGCTTTCACTATATTAGTGAGCACATTTGTGAATACTGAGGACATTCTGGACTTTGCAAATATAGTCAAAGTTGTGAACACACACAGACATCTTCACTGTTGTGCTGTTGTTGATGTTTCTCTCTTCTTATGTTCAGATGCCTGTGATCTCACACTGGATCCAAACACGGCAAACACTCAACTCGTTCTGTCTGATGAGAACCGGAAGATCACATTTGTGGAAGATCACCAGCCATATACTGATCATCCAGAGAGATTTGATGAGGATCCGCAGGTTCTGTGTGTTGAGAGTCTGACTGGACGCTGTTACTGGGAGACTGAATGGAAGAGACGTGCTGAAATATCAGTGTCATATACAGGAATCGACAGGAAAGGAGGGAGTGACTGTGAGTTTGGATTCAATGACAAATCCTGGAGTCTGAACTGCTCTGATAAAGAATTCTCTGTCTGTCACAATAAGAACATCACTGTTATCCCTGCTGATCGTTCATCCTCTAATAGAGCAGGAGTGTATGTGGACGTGTCGGCCGGCACTCTGTCCTTCTACAGCGTCTCTGACACACACACACTCACACACTTACACACTTTCAACACCACATTCACTGAACCCCTCTGTGCTGGATTCAGAGTTGATACTGATTCCTCAGTGTCTCTGTGTGATCTTAAACGATAGAGAGACTCTCTGTAAATCTTCTTTCCGATGTTCACATACACACAAACTCATCACATTACTAAAGTAAATCACATTATTAAATTTGTATTAATTAGTTTGTCATTGTCATCTAGAAGCTATAAATCTATTATATAATCTTTAATAAACAGATTAACAAGCTTGTTAATATTTACTTTGTAAACTGATCATCAGATATAATTGCAAGTAAGTACATTTGTGACTCATTTAATGATGAACTACATTGTATTGGACATTTAATGTAAACATAATGGCATCTGTTTGCAAAGTTTTAGTTCTTGTGACTTATCCTTGTGATGTTGATAGAGTCTTATTTCCCGCAGCTATGGTGCTCAAACCATTTGGTGATGTTATTATGATTATTAGGTCTGCTGAGGTGTTACAGTTGGGGGAAGAGTAACGTCCTGCATCCTCTGTTCTTGATCTGATCAAAGGATGTCACCTCTGAGTACTGTGTCAATATTTCTAAGGCCCACCTACTACATGTATATAAACTACAATGTATCACTGCTTTGGTTAGACAACTTTTGATGACTGCAGCGCCACGCAGTGTGTTCTCAATAAAGAGTTCTGCTGAAGATACCCAAGTGTCCTGGTCTTCGCTTCTGAATTTCCAACAAAAATCATCATCTGTGTCTCTTCTTCTGAAATGATTGTCTTTTCTGCTTTATTAGGTTCCCATGAGCGCAACAGCTTTATATGACAGGAGTGACACAGCAGCCTCTGAGCCTCAGCTCTTATTTAAATAACATTCAGGTCACTGTCTGCTTAGTTTCATTCATAAATCTGTTAATATAGTGCTTTATAATATGAAATTAGTCTTTTAATATGTTATATTAGGACTTTTATAGGGTTGAGTTACAAAAAGAATCAATATTTCTGTAACAGAATTGTGTTAATTCAAATAAACCCAGACCCCAACATCCTAGAAGGGTTATTTATTGAACTTCGTCTAGCTACACTGTTAAATAGTTGAAAAAAAAAAAAAAAAAAAAAAAAAGCAGCCAAATCTTGACTTATATACTGTATTCTTAGTAATATTTGTCATTTTCGAGGAAGTATCATGCTGCAATATACTGTGAATTATCAGCTCAAAGTTGACACTCGGGTACAGGTGTTTTATTGTTTGGTTTAATGTTTCCATTGTGGAGATCAGAGTTTGCTTTATTTGGGCTTCTGACCCCCGACCTTTGAACATTAGATTCTTTTTGGCTGCAGTAACTGTGTCTTTAAAATACATTTGTTATAGCAAAATAAAAATGAAAAAAGCTAGCTAATGATGCTTTTGGGAAAGGCAGTCAGGGATCCGTTCTTCATACATCGCTAACTCAGCTGGATTTGATTGTTGTCGATTTCGCTTAATATTGGATTATTTGGTTCTTAAAAGCTCATCCCGGAGTTGCTGTCATTGCAACAAGTCTGTAAGATTAAACCTGTTTGGGAGTGTCAGGGATTCCACACCACCACAAACACTTCAGTCACCAGTCTCAACATTCACCTGCTCACAGTCACCTGGCTTCTGATTACACACCTGCAGCCACTAATCAGGACTCATAAATGCACACTACTTTCAGTCTTTCATCATCCAGTCTACCATTCACTGAATTGGACATACCAGACTACCTACCTGCTCATGCTTACCTTCTACTCCACCGTTATCTCACCGTTGTCTGGGCAAACCTGTAAAACAAACCATCATCAGACTGATCAGCTAAGAACTTCATAACTGTTTACTTTGAACAATACTTACCTGCTTCCTCCCATTCACACTCATCATCTGCATCTGTTCAATAAACTAACCTGTTCTGACCATTTACCTCTGTTTCCGGCTCATTCTGTGACAAAAGACTGGACCATGGCATCACATCCATGGATCCCTGGCACCCCACTCCCACAGAGGTCCTGGAGGATATGGTCAATGCCCTCCAGGCCTCACTCACTCTGGTCACAACATCGACATCTGCCTCTGTAAGTCCTATGGCCATCCCTGCTTTCTACGCAGGTGAGTGATCATTGTTAGTTTGTCCTCTGGATAATATCTTCAGATGATTGGCCAGACTGATCATAAGATCCAGGAGCTTATGGATCTTAGGCCAGAGTATGCACAAAACTCCCACCAGGTCCCACTAAGCTGGATGAACCTCCTCCTCCTCCAGAGATCCTGGACCAGGCCTCCATCTACCAGGTCCGGGACATTCTGCATTTACGATGATGGGGTGGCCAGCTTGAGTACTTGGTTGATTGGAAGAGATACGGACAATGTCCTTGATCCCATTTTACTGAAGGAGTTCCATTGCAACCACCCTGAACATCCCACACCCACAGGCAGTGGCCGCCCTCGTCATCATGTAAGGGCATCAGGAGCCGCCCCTAGAGGAGGAGGTAATGTCAAGGATTCCACGCCATCGCAAACACCTTAGTCATCGCATCATCCAAGTGGATGCTGCACACTGGTGGTGGTTGAGGAGAGATCCCCCCATATGATTGTAAAGCGCTTTGGGTGTCTAGCAACACACAATGAAAGCGCTATATAAATGCGATCATTCATTCATTCATTCATTCATTCATTCATCAGTCACAACATTCACCTGCTCACAGTCACCTGATTTGCAGTCATCTGCATCTGTTTAATAAACTTGCCTGTTTTGACCATTAACCTCTGTGTCCGGCTTATTCTGTGACGGGGATCAGTAAGATGTTTAATGTTGTTTGGTTTTATTTTATTTATTTATTTTTTCCTCCAAGGCTGCATTTGATCAACACATTAAAAACAACTTGATAAAGTTTGTCAAGATACACTTTCCCCCGGTTTCACAGACAAGGCTTAAGCCTAGTCCCGGACTAAACTGTAAGTCTGAGCTGTTTCAACTAAAAGAAACTTGCACTGACTGATCTTAAAATATATCAATGCCTTTGTTTTGTCTTAAGATGCACACTAGTAATGTTTGTTTCTAATGCACTTTTATTAAAATTACATAAATGTCCTAATTGAACTATGGCCTAATCCTGGCTTAGAGAGAGAGATTGTCAGAATTATATTGGCACCCTAAAAAAATAGTATAAAAATAAGAGCATTGGGAACATAAATCTGTATTTATTGTTTGTCTTTCTGATCTTTCTTAAAAAAAAAAAAAAAAAAAAAAAAAAAAAAAGTAAAAGTAAATTATATATATATATATATCACAAAAATCTTTTCTTTTTTTAACAAAATCACATTATGAAAATATTTAAATATTTTTTTCTCTAATACACATTGGCCTAGAAATTATTATGAGTAAAATCTTTGAAGATCTACTGTACATTCCCATTTACATTTACATTTTAGGACACCAGGGTGACTAAATATATACAGGAATATAAATATGAGGGAACACAAAGGTCAATTCCCTTTATCATCCATCATAATGACACAAAAAAATAGAATTCTGCAGATAGTTCCAATCAACAGGAAATGTTAACAATCTGCCTACAGTGATTTATCTGTGTCTAAACTGTCTTGCAATGTGAGGAAGAAAGTTTGAGTGGCACAAGACTTTCCAAGGATCACAGCTGGAGAATTGCAGAAAATAGTCTTGGAGTCATAATGAGCTATGGTTGGATCTTCCAGCAGAACAATGAATCAAAAGGACCATCAAAATTAACAAAAAAAAAAAATAAAAAAAAATAAAAAAAATGGGACACTGAGCACAAAATGAAGGTTCTGCCATGGATGTCCCAGTTCCCTGACCTAAACCCTATAGAAAACTTAAGACAAGAGAGTTTATAATGGAGTTGGGAATCTGGAGGGTCTGGAGTGAATCTGGATGAAGGTATGGTATATGATCTCTTGTCAAGTGTTTTTCAGAGTCATCAGGCATTATATGATAGACCATAGCTGTTAAATTGGCCAAAGGAGGTTGCAAAAAGTATTGAATAAAAGGGTGCTATTAATTGTGGCCAATGTGTGTGAGAAAAAAAACTTTCATAGTGACATTTCCATTCCTTTTCATTATACTTAAAGTAAAAGGCTTTTTTTTTTTTTTTAATAAAACATCAAAATAATTACCAGTGCAGATTTATTTTCACAGGCTTCTTTGTTTACATCCACCAAGGATACCAATAATTTTGATTTATGAAGACTGGAAACACAATGTTAATCTGAAGTTAAACCTGCCTCTAGGTAGGTTTAATTTAAGCTTCAATTTAGTCCTGAAGTAGCTCTAGTCTTCCTTCAGGAAATCAGCCTATTAAATTCCTGACTAGACTAAGTCTAATACTATTTAAAACCATGACAAAAAAAAAGCAGATTACTGTTAATCTGGTTTAAAGGGCCACTTTAGTCTAGGACTAGGCTTAATCTCTGTCCGGGAAATCCCTGCCCCTTTAAGTTGGCTTGAAAAAGCCAGACCAGAAAGTTTGAAAATTTAATAAAGTTTTAAGTCTTAAAACATTTAGGCCTGGTTTTACAGACAGGGCTTAAGCCTAGTCCCAGACTAAACTGCCCACTTGAGCTGTCTTAACTCAAAGTGACTTGCACAGATATAGATTAAAAAAGTCACAGATTTAGCCTATTCTGGATTAAACAAAGCTGATTGCAAGAGGGAGGATTATAGCTAGTCTATGACTAAATTGAATCTTAAATTAATCCTTCAAGGAGGCAGGTTTAACTCCTGCTTAGCACTGTTTGTGAGGGAGCATGGAATATTTGGAAAATCTAAATGAAAACCAACGTGCACAACAGAGGCCTGCAAGAGTACTTTTGGATAGGAGTGATCCATTACCTTACTTTGATGACACAGCTTTTCAAGGCCGCTTTCGCATGTACAAACAACATGCATTGGAGATAATATCTTTGCTAGAACCTACACTTTCCTGTCTGTCTCTGAGAGGAAGGCCTTTACCCAGTTCTCTCCAAGTTCTGCTCACATTGAGGTTTTTGGCAACTGGGACCTTTCACCGTGAAACTGGTGATTTGTGTGGTGCCAGTGAAGCAACTGTGTGTAGAATAGTTCACAAAGTCTGCAGAGCCATTTGTGAACTGAGGAGTGTTTTCATGAAGTTTCCTGATGCTGAAGCCAACTACAAAGTGCAATTTTATGAATATGGGCACTTCCCAGATGTCATTGGCTGTATAGATGGATGTCATGTTCCCATCAAGTGTCCATCAACTCCTGATGCTGAGGAGTACAGGAACCGTAAGAACTGGTTTTCAATCAATGTTCAGGGTGTATGCACACCAGATTTAGAGTTTGCAAACATTGTAGCGCGTTGGAAAGGTTCAACTCATGCATCAAGGATTTTTATGAACTCCTCATTGTGTGTTCAGTTTCAGAGAGGACAGCATAGTGGACTTCTACTTCTATTCTGTTTGGAATATGGAAAAATCGATTCCAGTGTTTACGCAATACACTTCATTTCAGCCCAAGAAGATGCTGCAAGGTCATCATTGCTACAGCGGTGCTGCACAACTACCTGAAGCAGCGCTGCTGTCCTGATCCCCCAATGGAAGGTTACGATGATACAGATGTGGCAGTGGCTGAGGCAGCCAATGGCCAACAAGGACTTGCACATAGAGCTGCATTCACATTACAGCACTTCAGCCAGACAAAATGAATTTCAATATGGAATGTATTTACTATGGCTTATTTTTCCTTGATACTGTTCTGTACAAAATTAAAACAGTGTGCAGCAAAATCTACAAAGTCACTTAATACTGGTTGAAAATGTAAAATAAAATACTTTCACTCATGAATATGTAAATGACAAATTGTTTATTATTCTTTTTTTTTTTTTACCCATCTTTTACACACCATGGCTTGTAATCACAGCTGTCTCCTTACTGTATCTTTTTTTGTATCATACATCTTTCTTCCAACTTCATATCCAATTCAACCTGTAGAATTCTCATTTTCATTTCATGCTCTTCCTTCATAAATTTAATTTTTTGCTCATGAAATTCTCTGGCTAACTTTTCATGGATGGTCATCCTGCTTGCTCTATTCTGAAAGGTGGTGGCAGCATCTTTTGTCAGGGATGCTGGAGCAGATGTGGAGGGCACACACTCACTGTGTTCTGGCTCTTCCAACCTGTTCAGATCCCTCTGTTCTGTGGGGAAAGAAACACAGAAGCATAAATAAACTCACATGATCCTTAAGAAGAATAAAGATTGACAGAGTGGAATATGTACCAAAGGAAGTAACCAATTTCTTTCTTACGTACCATTTGTGCTCAGTTCTTCATCTGAACTGTTCAAGTGATCATCATCTGGTATACCTTCCAGAGGTTGCTGGTTCTGTATTATTCCTGACAACAAGTCACCCACTTCATCAGTTTTGTCTTTATTTGGTGGTCCACCACCAGTAATAAATCGCTGTCTTCTTATCTCTGCATTCTGTCTTTTTAAAGCCAGTTTTAGGTTCTTCCACAGAGTCTATACAGGCAAATATCATTCATTATAAATTGTGACAAAAATATAAATATGAGAAATGTGCAATGATAATAACAAAGAAATCTCACCTGAAGTTGTTGTATTGTTCTTGTGGTTGCATTTTCATTTGCATTGAATTCATTGCAAATTGAATTCCAAGCACTCCTTTTTTTTGTTCACTAGCAGTAGTGTGGGTTTTACTTTCAATAACGGCATAGTTTGTCAAAATTTGTTTTAGTAGTGTTTTTCATACTCGCTAAAGTTTTTTGAACGAATTATTTTTGCCTCTGCCATTGCTTTGTGTCAAGATTTAAACCAACAATAGTGTTTTGTAGTCTATTTCAGGTTTTAATGAACACCATCAGACCAACAGCATGTGCTTATACTCAACCTAATCAGGCCTATCTCAGGTGTTCTCATTTAAGCTTACTTAAATTACTCCAGGCCTCTGTAGTCTCTGACTAACTAAGCCTATTTTAAGCTACATTCATGAAAGGTACTTAAATGCCCTAGATTAACTAGTACTGATTAAGGCCTACTCCTGGCTTATATTAAGCCCTGTCTGTGAAACTGGGCCTTAGAGTTTCGTGGTGTTCAGTCTGAAATAGTTTTAAGTAGTTTTGAAAGATTAAAGTTGGAATGTTTAGAAGGCAATGTCTATCAGAGATGATAGATAGATAGATAGATAGATAGATAGATAGATATATTAGCAAGTTACTAGCATATTGTTAGTATGATTGGCAAGTTGTTAGAATGTTTCTAGCATAATTAGCAAGTTGGTATCATGTTATTAGCATGTTGCTAACATGATTAGCAAGTTGCTTGTATATTTCTAGCATAATTAACAAGTTGCTAACATGTTTCTAGCATGTTTAAATGTTGTTAGTATGTTCTACCATGAGCCGCATGTTAGCATGTTTCCACCATGATTAGCAAGATGATAACATGTTGTTAGGATGTTTCTAGCATGATTAGCAATTTAATAGATAGATAGATGAGTTTGAATGGATTAGAAATACAGTACATAGAAGTGTAGCTCCCCCCCAGTAATTTCACGTGCACAAGGATTCTCTGATGACTGACAATTGTATTGACTGGTTCACCATAACCAACCAACTCAAGATGCCGTGAGAACTGAATACACACAAATAAAGTAAAAACAAATAAATACAAAATAAATTGCTTTGTAAATCCTTTAGACAGAATTGTTAACTTTAACAACTTAACTATAGTCTTTATACAGACATTGTTCTTTTCCACACAGCAACACAATCCACATCAATCGCATATAATACAAACGAAAACTTACTTCATTGGCTGCTTATTACCAAAAGGAGATATCATTCTTGCATCTGAAATTGTTCTTGACTCCAGATGAGTACACTATAAGCTTCAGAACATGAACACCTTTTTAACTTGCCATGAGCTGCAGACATCTGTCTTCCTAATTCACTTTTTTTTATAATAAAAGTCCCCACTCAAACAGTTCTTAACAAAGCAGTTTCAAATTAAAAGTCCTTAATGAAATATTGAAAATAAGTAAATGAGAAATATAACTGACATCTCTGTCACTTACATAGAAGAGAGGTTTGATTGAGTCTCAAAGGATTCTGTGAGTTTTGACAGGTGGAGCTTCTATCCAATGTTTTCCTTCTATCCAATGTTGAATCACTGATCAGTAACTTCACTGTTCTGACACAGCCATCTGTGCCAGTGTGGACTTCTGTCACCTTCGCTAACTTCCACTGACTGCGCGGAGCTGTGTCCTCTTTCAAAATGACAATGTCATTGACCTTTGCATTTCTGCGACGTTTGTGCCATTTCTGCCTTTGTTGAAGGTTCAGAAGATATTCTTTTCTCCAACGTGACCAGAACACGTTAGCTAGAAATTGCACTTTGCGCCATCTCTTGCGAAAGTAAACGTCTTCATTTACGAACTCTCCGGGTGGTGGTAAAATTGCTGAAGACTTCATAGTCAATATGTGGTTAGGCGTAAGAGGTTGTGGACCAGATGGATCATTTAGATGCTCTGTTGTTAATGGTCGGCTATTTATGATAGCCATGACCTCATAGAGAAACATTCTTAGGGAGGTACTATCAAGTCTTTGAGCTGACTGATCTAGAATCGAGGTCAAGACACTTCTTATTGTCCAAATTTGCCTCTCCCAACTGCCACCTGTGTGACTGGCTGATGGGGTATTCATGATGAACTCACAGCCATACTCCTTTAGGCATTCTGGATTCATTTCTTTTAGTGCTTCAGCAAATTCTCATCTTGCACCAACAAAATTCGTGCCTTGGTCTGATCTAAGTTGGCGCACTGGTCCACGTATGGCAATGAAAGCACGTAACGCATTAATGAATGCGTCAGTGGTTAAATCGTCCAACATTTCTACATGCACTGCTCTTGAGCACATACAAGTAAATAGAAGCCCATAACGCTTCAGCTCTTTCCTTCCTTCCTTGATGTAGAAAGGACCAAAGCAGTCCATCCCGCAGTACGTAAAAGAAGGAGTTGTCTCCATGCGTTCCTGTGGGAGATCTGCCATCCTTTGTTCTTCAGTGGGCCTTCTAAATTTTCTGCACTTAATGCACTTGTAGATATGTAGAAACTGCCTTATTACATCCCAAGATCCAGATACCATTTGAACGCAATTCGTTCAAAGTTATCCCTCTCCCTTGGTGATGCACCCTTTCATGATAATATTTGATGAGTAAGTTGGATATATGACTGTCCTTAGGGAGAATTGCAGGATGTCTCACATGCTAGAGTAATGCAGCATGTGTCAGTCGACCTCCCACCCTGAGGATGCCATGCTCATCTAGGAAGGGATTTAGCTGATGCAACTTACTGTTGGATTTAATCTCCTTCTGATGTTTGAGACTCTGTATCACATTGTCACGAATCTGGTCGGTGGCTTGCGGTCCGCTCACCACCAGATGTCGCTCTCGCTCTTTCTCATCATACTGACTGCTGCATTGCACCTTGGACTACTACTCCCATCACCCATTGCGCTGATTGCATTGCCTCCTTTAGCCAATCAGGCGCGCTATAAAAGCCCCAGACTTTCCCATGCTAGCCACGGAGTATTGTTGTTTGTTTTCCCTGTTATTAGCGTTTCCTAGTTTCCCTTGTTCCCGTGTTTTGTTCTCCTGCCTGGTTATCTCGTTTTCGACTGTCTAGCCGCCTGCCTTTTCGGACTCTCACTCTTGTTTATTGGTTTATTCTCCTAGCTCAGCCCCTTACGGATTACGTTTGCCACGGATCGACCCTCGCCTGTTTCACGGACTTCTATTGTGCATCGCCTACGTTAAACCTGTCTGCTATTGTTGTTTTACCCTGCCTGTACGACCATGTCTTTGTCTCGTCCCAATAAAAGCTCGCAAGTGGATCCGCTCGCCTCTCGTCTGGTTCATCCCATTACACACATCACAAAAGGCTGATTGTTGAACCATTTTGATAATGGTAAATTCTGCCTCCCTTCTTTCTTCAATGCACAAAGCTTCACTGACTCTTGAAACAAGACCATTGACTTCTTTGACACGTCTCTTAAGTCTCGCAATAGCTTTCACCACTCTTGTCCAATCAGAAAACTTATTTAGTCGATCAAGCAATCATCTTCTTTCAATTGTTTGGGTATTATGAACTTGTGCTTTTCGAAGCTCTGGGTCATCAACTTTGAGATCTCCCAGCTTAACATCTTTGGGCAGTTCATTTTTCCACAGAAACTATGGTCCTGTAAACCAATTGGAGGACATGAGCTCTTCTGCTGTAAGGCCTCTGGATGCGGAATCAGCCGGGTTCTCTTCAGAGGTCACGTATCTCCATTGCTTAGCGTCCGTACTTTGTTTAATCCGCTGAATACGATTGGCCACAAAGACGTGAAATCTTTTGGCATCATTATTAATGTACCCAAGGACAACCTTCGAGTCTGTCCAGAAGTACTCCTCTAGGCTGTCTAACTCTAATTCCTTTCTCAGCAAGTCACTTGTTTGTACAGCCACTACAGCTGCTGACAACTCCAGCCTAGGTATGGTGGTAATCTTAGTAGGAGCCACTCTGGCTTTGCCCATAACTAAGGAACAGTGAACCTTTCCTGATGTGTCGATGGCTCTGAGATATGTGCATTCTCCATAACCTGAAGCACTAGCGTCAGAGAAATGATGAAGCTCATAACGCTGAACATCCTTGATAGTTGATGGCAGATAGCATCTCTGAATCTTGACATCTGCCAAGCTTCATAGACCTGAAATCCACCGTTCCCACTGTGGTAGCAAATCATCCTTTAGTGGTTCGTCCCAATCAACTTTGTCTTGGCACATCTTCTGCAATATTTGCTTACCAACAAGGATGAAGGGCGCTGCAAAGCCAAGTGGGTCATACACAGAAGCCACTGTGGACAGGACTCCTCTTCTAGTAAGTGGTTGCTCCTTAACAGATACTCGGAACTGAAACTGTCAGATGTGACACACTAATTCACACTGAGTGCCCTTTCCATGTGAACCTCACCCAATGCTAAGTCTTGAACCACAGCACTCTCACCACATTCTTCCTGGGGAATTGATGCTTTCACATCTTGGCTGTTCAACACAAATTTGTGCAAACAAAGTCTCCCTGTGCTGTAGAGTTCTCTTGCTTCCTTAATTAGCTGGATAGCTTCACCCACTGATGAGATACTTGTCAGTCCATCATCAACATAGAATTTTCTTTCTATGAATTGAATGAAGGTTTCACTGAAATTTCTTTGCCCCTGAGCAGCAAGGTGTTTAAGTCCATAGTTGGCACATCTGGGGGACGAGGCTGCGCCAAACAAATGTACCCTCATTCTATAGACCTGTGGCTGCCCTGCTGAAAAACAAACAAACAAACAAACAAACAAACAAACAAAAACAGCTAAAACTAGCCTAAGCTGGTTGGCTGGTCTTAGATGGTTAAAGCTGGAAGTAGTTGGTTTTAGCTGGTCTCCCAGCCTGGCTAGGCTGGTCAGGCTGGCTTTAGCTTGTTGTTTCAGCTAGTCTCCCAGCCTGACCAGCTAAGAAAGTGTCCAAAACCCCTCTAAAACCAGCCTGTTGACCAGCTTAAACCAGGCTGGATTTTTTTTTTTTTTTGATGCTCACTGAGGTATGTACCATGGAACTTTGCTGAGCAGTCGACTACTACCTGGATTTTCCCAGGCTTTTGAGGATGATAAACACCATGGTGGGAAATATACCAAGCAGGGTGCTTTCGATTCCTTCAACTGGGACCTTTTCAGCATTGCCTTGAGCAATTGTCTCATCAATTAAAGCTACATAGTCCTTATAGTATTTCTCATCTCTTTTTAGCCTTTTCTTTAAGCATCTGAGATTGTGCATGGCACATTCCTTATTGTTGGGCAGCTTTGGTCTATCTTCCTTGAAAGGCAACGGCATTTAATAATGACCATTTTCCTTGAGTCTGATGCCTGTTTTCAATTTTGACAGAAAACACAGGGGAATTGAGAAACATGATTATGCTGTTGGAATTTCTCAAAAGTCAGAACCACCTTTGATGACATTTCCCAAAACATATTTCTTTGATCTGTGTTCTGCAGATATACTTCACTTCATTTGTGAGATTTAAAGAAGATGGCAGACTTGGCATCACTTGTTTCAATATGATGCGATGACTCACTCCAATGGCATCACCATAGTCTATGCAGGGCTTATCACTACCAACAGTGCTCCAGCCTAGATATGTCCTTTGAGCAAATGGCTGATTTTCTTTACCAGATACAATTTCTCTAGGAAGAAGCTGGAAAACATCTAGCCCATACCAACATCCCAAACTTGTTGAGGGATGATTTTCTCCGCTATGTGCATTAGCTGGAATATGTATCTTGCAGTTTTGGGTGTTGAATTATAAATCTTAGAAACTAAACCACTAGAAGAAGATTTTCTTGTCTGAATAAAATCCTCTCACTTGTAAACCAGGTAACTTCTGACATGAAACAACTGTACTTTTGGACACCATTATTGAGAGTTTCAGTTGCACAGATTCCTTTGTTAAAGAAAGAGCTTCCCTTAATTCTTGAAATGATTTGAGGCTATTATCACAGTAAATGTCAAGAATTCATGGTTTGTTCACCAGTTCAGACCAGGCTGGAACAACAAAGGGGTATTGTTCACATCCAGTGCATAATCAATTGTGGTCTCTTTGTTAATGGAGTTCTTGCTTTATTTAAAAAAGGACCTTTTGGTTGTTCTGATTTTTTCTTCAACCTTTTTTTCCATGCATCAAGTCGGGTGAATATTCTGACATTGGTCCATAAGATTGTCTTCACAGTTTTTTGAGTGCTGGCCAGGCTTCAAACAGCCAAAACATAATTTATTAATTTGAACAAACTTGATCCGTTCAGCTGTATTCTTCTCTATAAACTTCCAACATTTGTGAATCGCATGTCCTGGTTTCTCACAGAAAGCACAATTTGCAACATCTGCTTTCTCACTAGACTGAACTGTTAATACCTTCGCTCTAGTGCCTTGATTTTTTATTAACTTTCCTTTTCCAACATCAGAACACTTCAGAGCATGAAGGATGACTGGTAGCAGCGATTTTAGTGTCCAGAAACTCCACAAAACTGAAAAACATCTTAGTTTATTCTTGGTTCTATTACCTGACGATTCCAACTTGAGGCTAACCAATCAGGAAGTTTGGAAAGAATCTTCTGGTTTACCAGTCATTGAGGACTTGAAGGCTTTTAATCTAAGCCATAGTTGCTTCATAGCCTCTGAGGAAGTCAATAAATTCCCTCAGCTCAATGCTGGCCTTAGGACCTATCTTGGGCCATAAATTAATCTTGTCCCTAAAGACTTTAGCAATGACGAACAGATTCCCATATCTGTCTTCTGTGAATAGGAAGTAACTTTCAATGGCTTTCCTAGCTGGTCCTTCAACATATTTTCGTAAGCAGTAAATCTTCTCACATACTGGTATATTCTTTCTGCCAATAAAATTTTGAAAAGAGATTTTGCAGTCACTAAATCTGAGTGGATCTCCATAGAATGTTGCAGGTTCTAGTATAGGAAGACGACTTAAACTGATCAATTCTGATAACATCCTAACAAGGTCTGCAGTGCTATCTTCTTGATGTGATTATGTCACAACTTTGTGTAGAGGTGTGTGCTGGAACAAGGAGCTGCTTGATTTAGGCATGTGCTACTTCTGCCCATGTACATGGAGTACCTCTCTGGTTTCATCCTTAGAGTTTTCTGTCTGCTCATAGGCTTGCATCCATGCCTTTGCAGCATTTAACTTCTTGAGTGTCTCCAAGTGCTCTAGCTCTCTGTCCTTGTCTTCCAACCCTGTTTAAAAAAAAAACAACATATGCTGGTTAGGTATGTTTTGAAGTATGGCTGCTAGTTTGAGCCGGTTTAAGCTGGTCTGGTCCTGAACTGGTTTAAGCTGGTAATGTTCTGGTCATGAGCTGGTCCTAAGATGGTCCTGGGCAGGAGCTAGTTGCTTAGGGCCAGTTTAGGACCTGCTAAGGACAAGCTTAAACCAGCAGCCATGCTTCAAAACATACCTAACCAGGCTGGTTGGAACTTATTGTTCCTATAAGAGCTTGCAGCATGTTGTTAAAGAGACGCCCCATTAGTTTTTGTCTAGCATCTCTAGCCAGAGATTTCCACTTCTCATAAGAGCCTCGAAAGTGATTCTTCAGTTTAGCCAGCTTTTCATCACGTAATTCCTTACTCTTCTCATTAAATTTGTGTGTTCTTTGACTTTTCGAGGCTCTGGATCTGGATCTGGATCATCAACAGCTATTGATTCATGTGTCTTTACACATTTCTGGGATTTAAGTTACTGCTGTGATTGCATAATCTCTGCAATATTTTATTTGCTACTCCTAGCAGACTAGCCACCTTCTGCCATGTTCTATATCTCTTTGTAGCACTATCTATTTAAAGTGTACATACAACATAAATTGCACTGAACATGGATATTTTCAACAGTTCAATCAGCAATTATCTTCTTATTTGAGCTAAATACCTGCATCAAGATTACTTAAAGCTTAAATGAGTAAGAACATAACACCAGCACTTCTTTAAATATTGTACTGAACACTTAAAGTGTCTCTTTTGAGCAAATATCAAGAATAAGTCCACTTAAAGCACCTTCACTTGAACTTGTGTGCTCATAGCCACAGGAACATATTTTATCTGGGGGGTGCTGGGGGGCGGGGCTTGATATTGCAGGATGAGGCCACGGAGGGGGATTTTAGACAAAATCCTATTATTAAACAGCCCAAACTCTTATAGATGAACATACAAATGAATGAAGACAGAGTTACATGCAAACTAATATATATTTGTGCTTTTGTGGTTTTAGTTCAAACATTTATTTTTTAATAATTTTATTATTTAAGGGGATTTTACTAAATATTACCATTGCTGATAATCCAAAGTTTTGGTCAGTGCACTTTGGTGAATTCTCCCATCAGAAACAACAAAGTGCAGATGCAATGTAAATAAGAGATTCATTCACCATATACTGCAGACAGCTTCACTTATTATAACTGGAGCTTTTTTTTTAGCATGCTTACCGTCATGCTATACTGAATTCAGTGATATTGTTTGATAATGTTAATGTTCTTTTCTCGCTGTATAATTAGTTTATTGTTTTAATATTCATGGATTAAACTGCCGTTATAATTCAACTTTAAATGTCTTTTTGTTAAATGTGATCAGGTTAAATACAAATTCAGTCTTATTAAAATATTTTATGATTACTAATAGATTACATTAGACTACAGTGGTTTGAGCACATTTGACTAGAGACTAGAGTGCATAATTAATCACAAAACTATTACAAAAATTAAGTATCTTGGGGATGATCGAGGAGCACAAGGAAATTCTTATACTCTGCCCTGGGGCAGGGGGTGCTGCAGCACCCTCACCACCCCTAGTTTCCGAGGCTATGTGTGTGCTTAATTTTCTTGTTGGTCTTAACTTGACAGTGCCTTGACTCTGTATATGCCTCTTGCTTCTTAGTTACCAGTGTAAGCAGTACTTCATCTTGCAGAATCCAGAGTGTGATGAACTCGAAATTAACTTGAAACCTTGCAGAATGCTAGTTGGGCTTTCCCTTCTACTATTCGTGAAGAGCAGTTGTATTCTCACTGTAGCTCCCCCCCAGTAATTTCATCAGTACAAGGATTCTGTGATGTCTGGCAATTTTTTGACTGGTTCTCCATGAGTATAACTAGCTAACTTAAGATGCTGTGAGAACTAAATACACACAAAAAAAGTAAAAACAAAGAATATAAAAACCTAAATACATAAAATAAATAAATGTTGTCTTTTAACATTTTAAGGACCCCGGTCTCCACCTCCAGCTTCCATCTTGGTCCTTCTACCCTTTGACTCTGCCTTGGCTCCTAGTTCCCTCGTCTCCACTGTAGCCTGTCATCCCACTGGCTCCACTGGGCTCTCTCGTCTCTCCGGCTCCACCTTGGTCAGTCGATGACCCTCCAATGGTACAGGATTCCACTCATCCGGCTCCACCTCGTCCCTCCATCCCTCTGGCTCCATCGGTCTCCTCCTTCCCTCCAGCTCCACCTTGGACCTCTGTTGCTCCGGCTCTGCCACGGTCTTCCGGTTCCTCGCCTCCTGAGTCGTCAGCTCCATCTTGGCCCTCTGGATCCTCAGTGTCACCCTGCCTCTGCAGCTCTCCATCTCTGCCCTGGGCTTCCCCTCCATCAGTGTCTTCTCCGTCAGTCACCCCCTGGAGTCGTCAGCCCTTCCTCCACCATGGCTAATTCTCTCTGTTGATGCCGCCGTGGGGCTATCTCTGGCTGTGGTCTGGGCTCCTAAGATCACGCCCCTGCTCAAGGCTCCTCTCTGGCTCTTACCTCCATCTTTTCCACCCTGGACTGTGTTTGTCGTCCTCCTCCCGGTCATCTGTCCTCCTCCTGAACCTCCTTTCCTCCATTTTCACTGGGTTAGTTGTAATTTTTTCTGATTTGAGTTCTTCGTTAGGTTCAGGTGTGTATTGTTAATTATCCTTGTTTGGTCTGTGTATTTAAGTTCTTGTCTGTTCAGTTTGAGTTTGTCGGGTCTCGTCAATGTCATGTGTATCACGAACCTTCATTTGTGTGGAATTATCTATCTGTGGATGCATTAATGACTGTTTATCTTCATCTTTGTCTTTGTGCATGTTAATCGACAAAGTACCATGACATTCAGTACAAACTGAAAACAATTATATATATTTTTTTTGTAATTATAAAATTATTCATGCACAATGAAGAATTTTTACCACCTGAATTAACCTTTTCTTGTCATTTAAAAAAAAAAGATTTTAGAAATTAGACTATGTTTTAAGAGACATTTTGGCTTTGACAAAGAGCCATGAGACCTGCAGGGATCTCTATGATATAATTCCCTGTTGTATGTTTCTACATGTTGGACCACATTTCCAGTCTGCTCGCCACCAGAGGTCGCCTGTGCATCCTACTGCCAATTCACATTACACAGACTGTTGCACCACACCCCCGGACTACATTTCCTATCATTCATTGCGCCGATAACACACACAGCTGTAACCAATCAAGCACTCTATATAAGCCTTGTACCTTCTTTTCCTAGTGGCCGAGTATTGTATTGCGTTTAGCACTCGTCTGGTGTTAGCAACTGTACGGAGCCATTTTGTGCATTTCTAAGTCTAGTTTAGCCTTGTTCCTGTATATAGTCATTCGAGTCTTGTATCCTCGCCTTGTTATATTGTCTTGTCTGCCTGCCCTGGACTCACCTGTCATGAATTTAACCCTTTGCCTTGCTGTTTTGGACTCTGTTCGCCCCTCGAATGAACTCTTGCCTGCCATTTTGGATCACTCGTTTGCCTCGTCCCTTGGATTACATTCACCGCTGATCGACCCTCGTCTGTTTTACGGATTGCTCTTGTGTCTTGCCCCTAATATCCCTGTTGCCAATGTTTGACCTAAACCTGTGTATGACCACGTCTTTGTTAGTTCAATAAAAACTATGCATTTGGATCTGCCTGCTTCCCATCTCCCTTGCTCTATAACAGAATAATCGGCCACAAAGGATCCAACAGCTTTTCACGAGGACACTGGCAAAGTATGGATGTTGCAAGACTGTTATTAGCCCTCGAGCAGGGCACACAATCGCTCGAGGACTATGTACAAGAGTATTTGGATCTCACTCGTGAAATGGCGGCTGCACTGGAGCGCGATCATATAATGGCGGCAACAGCGGAGCCCATTCACAAAATGATGCAGACAACAATGCTCCGTCACGTCACTGCTGCCATCCCGGTGTCTGCAAAGTTACAGCTGTTGTTCCTGAGTCATGTAACATCACAGCTGTGTTTTACCCGTTTGCCTCGTCCCTTGGATTACGTTCGCGGCTGATTGACCCTTGCCTGTTTTACGGATTTCTCTTGTGTCTTGCCCCAATATACCTGTTACCAATGTTTGACCTAAGCCTGTGTATGACCATGTCTTTGTTTGTTCAATAAAAGCTATGCATTTGGATCCACCTGCTTCCCATCTCCCTCGTTCCATAACAGTATGTGTGAATTGCATTTAATGTATTTTTGAACAAATGTTTTGATAGAAATAAATGAGTGAAACAAAATAATAAAAAATAAATGTTAAAAATGAATTCCTCACTTTGTTTTTTACTCAGACATTACACCCTCATTCTAATATTGCCTATGTTTTTGCATAATTGGCTATTTATATACAAACAAAGATTAGTGATTGCACCATGACATTAGCTCTGCATATGATTCATCCAAAATACAGCTCATCACATACCATGTGGTAGTGAGGGTTTACTTCCACGTGGTATGTGAGAAGACATTATACTTTTCTGTTCAATTTGGCCTGTCTGTGGGTTTCATTAACATTTATTCTTGTTCTTGGCAAACACTTTTTTCATCTCACCACTGCTGGCCAGCAATACCTGAAAGTCATCCACACATACACACAAAGACAGAAGGTGGCACAGGCTGCCCATATGGCTGACCTGGTGTAGAAGGGCACATGAAACACTTGCCTCTGATTTGCTGCTTTCCTCTTTGCTGCACTCCAATATAATGTGATTGGCTGTTCATTACAAATTGATGTAAGAGGTAGTATGAGGGACAGGCAAAAGGGAAGATGAATAGCTAAGCAGCGGACCTTTGCTAAGGTCCATTAGTCTCAGTGAGGACCTATTGTTATTCATAGCTATGATATGGGCTGTTGTTAAACATCCATTACCATTAAAAGCTGATTATTTGCGAACAATACTTGACCTCTAGAAGGACAACATTTGGTCCTTAAAGATGTATCTCTGATATTATTTTTGTTACCAATAGGGTTATGAAGACAAGTCCTTTCGGTATTCAGATATAACTATCCATATCAAATCAATCTAGACATCAAACTGTAGCTACTATGACAAAGCTGGACGCATCACAGTGAGGGTCAAGGGTCAAACTATCTGAAAAGAAGAGTGAGAATTTAAGAACCATAATCCCTTTCCTCCCATCTCCACACGTTAGGGCGTCTCTGAACACTTTGCAAGTATTTCACACGCTCTTTCAAGTGCAGACAGGAGAGGGTCTTTTTCCCCAGTGGGGGGCTGCTATTGAGAAGACGCCCCCCTCCCAACTTCTGAATATGATTGCTGGATGGGGTCCTCGGCCATTCAGAGCTCAAGGGGAAGATATCGGCCTCGGCATGATTGAAGAGGGAAAAGGGCAACTGGGAGCGTTTAAGGAGATCTTCAATGGAGGAGCGTGGGCTCACATGCATGGCTGGCATAGGTAGGGGACAGATTGGTGTGAGGGAGTGTGTGAGCGCAATGGGGGGAGGGAATGACAATATGTTGAGTAGGAATGAAAGAGAGAGGGCCAGATGGCTTCGGCGAGGAATCACACACTGAGCAGAGCAAGTGTGGAGAACGAGTACCAGGGTCAGGCTTGATATTCGGTGTTCCCCTGAGCGATCCATCTCTTCAAGTATCCTGACACACTTGTCCTCTTTTTTCTTCACCTATCTCCCATATGCCTTAACTGTAGTTGCTTTGCTTTGCTTTTCTCTGAATTTTGACATTTGTTAATAGATATGTGGAAAATGCTGGTGCTATAACACACATACAAGGACACGTGTGTCTACTGTGCTATGCAAGACATTGAGAATATCATAAGTCAAGGTCAGGGCTTCATCAAAATGGGAATCCAGAGAGGGAGAGAATATGGCAATTGATTTTTTTTCATTCTCACTTCACTATGGACATGTGTTATCATAGTACTTTCACAGAAACTCAGGGCCTCTAGAAAAAAGGGAAAATAGAAACGTGCACCTGTCTTTGCAATGTGTTAGGCTGTAACTCACACCAGATTTATAGCCAATTATATTAGAGACAGACTCTGACCATCTGGAAGGAGAGATTAGGGTTTGGAAAAATAACTAGAATTTGGAGTAAAAATATGCTTTGAAAGTCTTTATTAACAACAGGGCAAGTGAGAATAATCCTTTTGTCATATCCACAGAACAAATTGCTAATTAAAAAAAAAAAAAATGAGGTGGGAGAATTCTACACCTGTGTTTGGTGTAGAGGTTTTACTGATAGTGATCTCATCTATTACATTCTTTATAAAAAAGAATCATTGATTTTAAATATACACCACAATATTTAAAGGAAATGATCTCAGAGCTATTAGCAGCCGTTTAAGTAAAAGATACAGCACATAGGCCTACCCACAACTTGTAGTGCTTCAGAACAATACTATGGGAGGAATGCAGGAAAGGTAATTTATTTAAAAATATGTTGATTTAGAGTTTGGAATTTTCTAAAATACGAAGAGGTGATTGTGATAACGGACCCCAACTGTCACAAAGAGACTGCTGGGTACTAAAAGCAGCACCAGTTACCCTCTGTACCAGGGATAGGCAACGTTGGTCCTGTAGAATTTAGTTTCAGCCCTAGTACTTCTGAAGACCTTGATTAGCTTGTTCAGATGTGATTGATTAGGGATGGAACTAAATTCTGCAGGACAGGGGCACTCCAGGACCAATGTTGTCTATCCCTACTCTATACAGTTGAGGTTGTAGTTTTACTGTGCTTAAACAGCACTAACAATAACTATTTTATTTTATTATTATTTTATTTTAGTAAAATTCTCTCTCTACCCCACAAATATATTTAAAACTAAATATAATGCAGCAAATCACTGTTACAGAACATTACTGCAGGGTCACAAGACTGATCAAACCATTGCCCTCTAGTGGCTGAATCATGTGAGACACATCAATATTTAAACAACTATAAAAACTAATATTAAAATTATATAAATTCAGAAATTCATTGTTTTAATTAATACAGTCATTCTACAGTGTTCCTTTAGACATTCAGTCCTTTTTTTTTTTGGTGGTGGGGTTTGTGTTTGTGCAGGTATTGGTTGTGTGTGTTCCAGTTAGTGTTCATTTATATGTGCAAACTAGTGTTAGTGCTAGTTCAAGTATTACCAAGTTTTAAAATACACAAGTGGAGCTCATCAAATAAAACAGCTCACTGTCTTCTTTTTATGTTACATAAAAATGCCAAAAGAACATACCATAAAGTGTGACGATCTGTAATATTTGAAAATGAGTTAATTGCATCTTTTCTGTAGTCGCTTGTATGACATTAATGCGATTACTGGACTCACTCTGGAGAGTGATTAAGGTTACCCATATGGATGAACAATCATGGCCGTTCATCTCTCTGCCTCATTTCTTAAGGCTATATTTCCTTGGTAAACATAGCTGTGGTTTGTAGCCAGTCCAGCTTTCGATCCCACAATTTTTATTCAGGCTAAGATGCCATCTCAGCTCAAATTAATTGTCCATCTGTCATATTGGCAGTGGTGCCAATCTACCTCGTCTTGCTTATTTAGATTAGCATAGAAAACCCAAAGGGCATCTACAATTCACACCCCGATTGCTGGTCTTCACTGTAATGTTGAAGTCTTGTTGTGACCAATAGATTATAAACTGGTGAACTGGGCGAATTGTGTGGGTAACCAGGCAGAGATTTTATTTATTTATTTATTTATTTATTTATTTATTTATTTATTTATATTATAATTATTTATTTATTTATTCACCTAAAAAAGCTCATGAGGAAAAAGTAGGATTTGAGACTGATATACTAGAATGTCAGAGAGTGGCATGTGGCTGCACCACTAAACCAGAATACAAGGATTAGTTGCATCATGTTTATTTTAAAAAACTGATAAGACAGATGTCTAACGCAGAGGGCTAACTGTTGATCAATGTAAAACTAAACTAGTTACTGTTACTCAAAACATTTTAAGAAACTGATTGCCTTAAACCATTTGTTTAAAACATAGGTTAATGTTTAAGAGTAGGGTACAACGGGTCTAAAGACGCCAGAGTAAAAGGCGCCTTTGATATTATTGTTCTCTAAACCACTAGATGGCACAAAACTTGCCATGTTTAGAATGATCCATTATATTTTAAAACATGATATTAATCATATCATATAATAAAATATATATTTTATATTAATGAGAGTATAGTTATTAAACAAACAAAAAAATAAAATAAAATAAAAAAATATTTATCAAAACAAGCAAAAAAATAAATAAATACATAAAATAAATAAATAAATAGTACAAACTTTTACTAAAGTGCTTGTTTTGAACAAATATTAAATTTGTGCCTTTAGCCCCAATGTACCCTACTGTGAACTGTTATTCCATTTGAGTCCAAAAGAGAGCATTTCTTAATATTAAATTAAACTTCAGATCCACTCAAACACTAGCTACAACTTTACTAAGGTACATAAAACCATTAAAATCAGAATCTTTACCTTAAATCTCTTACAACTGACTAACATAGCTAACATTAGCACAAACACATATATATGTGCTAATATAATTACCAGATACTATCACTGTGATATAGAGTACACAGTCATTGCCTCCTAAAACAAACCCAAATGCCATCATAACAGAGCTCAGCTTGTCTAGTTATCATGGACTGTTATGGTCATCTCTAAGTGCTGATCAACTATCTGGTCTGGATATGGACTTAATCTGGGTGACTATGGTAACCTCAGAGTAAGAATGGAACAGTTTTTGAGACACTTTTCATTGTGATCTCACAAAGAGAAATTAGTGTAGATGCAATTCTACTAATAACATAACAAGTATGAATGTTATGGGATCCAGTTGAACTAATTTATGAAGCCTAACAATCCTTTAAGGGATTTTAATTGTTGAAATGTGATAGTGTGTTATGTGTATGCTAGGTTAAAGAGATGAGTCTTTAATACTGATTTAAACTCCCTAACAATGCTAGGAAGCCTGTTCCAGAGTTTAGGAGCTATAGGAAAAGGAGCTTACTGCCCTCAGTCAATTTTAATATTGTGGGTATTTTCAACTGGCCAGAATTGTAAGACTGCAGTGGATGTGAGTTAAGAGTTAAACAATTTAACACTTTATAATATAGCTGCTGCATTTTGGACCAGCCTGTAGGACTGCAACCACCAAGTAAAGCATTACAAAAACCTAGCCTTGAGGTCATGAATGGATTAATTAACTTTGTCTGCACTTGATATTAAGAGCTTCTTTGATAATTTAGATATATATTTTAATATGGAAAAATTGTGGTTTGAAATTGTGTTAAAAAATGTGGCTTTCAAATGAAAGACTGCTATCAAATAGCACACCTAGGTTGATGATGTAGACTTGACAGAACAGGCAAAGACACAATGTCAGTAAGAGATTAATTGTGCAGTATAGAGAGCTTCGTTGATTATAACGAAACTTTGTGAGATCACAATGAAAAGTGTGTGAAAGATTTTAAGAGAGTCTGCAAATGTGATATTGATTTAACACAACAGTTCAATAAACAAGAAGTTGAACCTGTGCTTTTAAACAAATCTGAGTCAATGATTCAATTACCCATTCATAAAGACACTTAGTTCCTGAATGAATCAGCCATTCAAATTAATTAATTAAATTAATGATTCAGTGATAATCTCAGTGACTTGCCGCCACCTACTGGCAGTTTTAGTTTCATTTTTAAAGTATCATTTCAGTTAGCTATTTCAATAATTTCAATCCATCAGTCAATATTTCTGTTTTTCAAAATGTTATAATTAATTCTCACATTGTTATGAATTGTTATGATTCATGTTTTTCTGTGCCACCTCTGTAGTGCATATTGATTTCTTTTGATTGGTAACTTCTAATTCCATTTGTTTTTATTTGATTGTAGGAAAAGAAAAAGAAAAAAAAGCTTATGCATATAAATGTTTGAATTTGACATAAAAGATGACATACGTTTAGTAAAGTAATAGCATTACAAAGGTTAAAAAATGCTATTATTAAACTATGCTATTCTATGACATTAGCAATGTAATTTACACCATTTACTTTTATGGATTTTAATGAGAAACCACAAGAAACAGATGAATAAAGACTGACAACCGATGGTTAACGTTCAGAAATTATTATTTCAAGAAATTGAAAGCATTTTCGCTCGTTTATGTGTCTAGTGTTCTATGAAAGCTGTGTGTGGAGGGAGGGGAGTGTCTCTTAATGTCTGAATGTGTTTCATCTATTTGCCCACATTGTTTTTAACTATACTGTATAGCTGTGTGTTGTAATCAGGGCTGTCCCAAGGTTGCGCTGTGTTCATTGCCAAACTCCAAATTTAGATTATCTTTAATTCTTTTAAAAATGCCATTATTTTATTTGAAAAAGTTAATTATTTTACTTTTTATTGATAAAATAGTTGTTTAGTTGGTCCTGTTTAATTTTTTTATTCGATCAAATAACATTTTAAGCATGTTACAATGCTGTTACAATGTGCCCCTGACATGTTACAATGTACCCCACCTACAGGGCATGTTGTCACATTTCACTTCCTTTCTTTTGACGTAATAACGAAAAACGTATACACTGTAATTATGAAACAAAACGACTTGTACTAAACAAGTGTGAAATTAATGTGGATAAAAATTATACTCTGAACCCCAAGTGGACTTACACAAACTTAGAAATTCAAAAAGTGTTAGGTTGTGCCCCGCGCTCCCCTATAGCAAAAATAACTAAATTAAACAATGGTAGAGGCTAAACATGTGAGGTGGGCTACGCACCAGTCACACTAATGCAATGAGGTGTAGATATTTTTAGGTGTGGAAATACTTATAGTCAAACCTTAGTTTCAGGTTCACACCACCACACGTAATTATGAGCGCATTTTATATAATTATATGTGTGAATAGCAGTTTATGAGGGTTTAGGAGATTTTAGATGCTGCACAACAGTACATCTGATTTACATCTGGGTTCAGCAACCCATTCTGAAACAAACCATAAAAACAATAGCAAAAGCACATAATCATTATCAGTACCTCTTCAATTGTAACAGAAAGACTATATGGCTAATTATGAATAATGAGGAAAGAGTGCATTGTGAGGGGACAAAAATTCATTTGGACAGGCTTGTGGCTCAAGTCAATTATGTGAATGGAATCACTGGCAGCAGTTCAGCAGCAGATAGGGCAGTCTTATGGTTTACGGTGAGGGTGCGTGTTTTGTGCTTTTTACTATGTAAAAGGAAGCAGAGATTTTAAAGTTCCCCTATTATGAATTTGTGAAAATTAACTTTCATGCAGTGTCGAAGCGAATAAAAACATCCTGCAAAGTTTTAAAACTGGAAGTGCACGTGTATAAAGTTATAGTCTCTCAAAAGAAAGTGTCAACTCTGAATCATTGAAACGAGTTGCTCACAGGCGTAAATCATGGGGGGGACGGGGGGAACGGGGGGGACAGGCCCCTCCCCCCCTCCATCTGAGGGTTGCCCCCTCTAAAAATATCATTACAAGCGACTCTGTGTATTGTAAATAATACAATGGACAAATACTTAAAATAACTGTGTAAGTAGTAAAACAATACAAACGTTCAGAAAAGTTTTATGTCCCCCTCGCTTGCCTAACAGTGGTTTGGTCCACTGTCTGCTTTCCCCTCCTTTACCGATACACACACGAGTCTGGTGGGAGAGTGCAAAGCTTTTCAGTAATTATGTCTAAGTAATTATTTTATTCACTTTAAACATCGGGTAAAGTGATTCTTTCTCTTACAGATGATGCTGGATTATGGGATGATATTAGACTCAAAACGATTAATAGATGCACGCACATTATCCATGTACTGGATCAATTTTATGCATGTATCTTACAATCCACAAACAAATGCCTTTCAATTTGAGTCTGTGGAATTCGGGATTAAATGATTGTGCAGCGATTTGTACAAATACAGACATGTTTACGAATAAAAATGTTCTGTTCTGCATTAATATATCATAAATTGCTCATGCAAAAAGGAATCCGTGCATTTGTGGATCAGGTGACACGCGTCTTGCTCGAGTCAATCTTGTTCAGTTAATTTGGATTTTGAGACTTCATTTTCGCAGTTTACACCATTTCACGATGCCCACACACACAACTACCAATGAACAAGGTCCAGTGCAATTCATTAATGTGTACGCGATTCGAAAAATTTGCAAATTTGCGTCACTACACTGAAACAAATGCATCTCAACCGGTGTCTGCAGAGTTAAGAATTACATTAATGTGCGTCATTTTGTTCTAACAGAGACATATTTGTGAATACAAATGTTATAGTTTGTAATAAAGTATCACGGTTTGTGCATGAATCTGAATCGATTCTATTTAATTAATTTGAATTTTGAGACTTTCGTTCCGCCCTTTTAGCCTTGCCCAATCCACACACACACACAGCTTGCGATCCACACGCAGCTGAGCCCATATATGAGCCCACAATTATCCATGATCCAGTACATGGATAATTGTGTGTGCATCTATTAATTGTTTTGAGTCTAATATCATCCCATAGATAAGCCTGTATGTGAACCGATATTAGGCTAATATTGTAGACCTACCGATGTGTTGGGTGTTGCTCAATATGATGTTAAGTGGCAGATCAGTGGGCTTGCTGTGGTTGAATATCTAAATAAGAGACGTCCTCGGTCCCAGGCGAAACGTAAAATACTATGCGGAGGACGCAAAATAATTTAATAAGAATAATTTGAAGAAAATGACTGATTGTTTTGCTTGATAAGACCCTTATTCCTCGGATGGGATTGTTTAGAGCTGTCTGAAGCGGCATCGAAACTGCATTTTTAACCTGCAGTCCCTTGAGCTCCTGGAATGTTTTCCTTAAATGTAATTTTTTTTGTGACTGAAGAAAAAAAGACATTTTTTTATTCTGAAAGTGGAGCAATCTTTTAAAAATTGTTGCTGTCATGTGCTCTGTAGCATGCAATATACATAATTAGTTGTGTGTTGTGTTCCCTCTGTGCAGCTTGTTGCCAGAGCTAACCAAGTAACAGCAATATCTGTTCACTTGCAATAATCTAGAAATATGTTGATGAACAGTGAATGTTTGTCGTTGTTATTATTCGGAGTTATGATAAAGAATAGAACAATACATTGGTGTACAAACTAAAGTGCTTTATCAGTACGTTTCTGCATTGGGCTAACACATATTCCATGGCTATTTGGGTGTTTAATGTAATGGTGATGGGTGTTCCATTTGCACCCATACAGAAATTTAATATATGACATATATGTCCCTATATCAGTAGTGATACTCGCATATATGTTAAATATAGGGCAATATATTATTATCATATATCCATCTTTTGGATACATGTAGATATATGTTTATAACATATATGTATTTCCTTAGTAAAATTTGTATATAAACCTATATTTAAAGTATATATACATGAGTAACTGTTATATGGCATTGCATGTTATGACCATATATGTTTACAATATATATATAAAAATGGTATATTGTATTATATGATATGACCATATATATATATATATATATATGGTACTATATGTTTTGACCATTTGTTACCAATATATATATTGAATTTATATAGACTATGCAAGTTTTGGCACATGCACAAAAGCGGTATTGTGACGTTCATGCACAGTCGCGCGTGTAGTATAATGAAATGCGTTTTAGTGCAATGAATGACAATAATAGGCCTATCTTATTTAGAGCTGCATAACTCTTTAATTGTTTCAAATCAGTTTTCTGGGAAAAAAAAAAGCAGAGATAAAAATGTAACCTGTTCAAAAAATGCCAATGTACTAAATGTCAATGATTGGATAAATTACTTGTTGTTGTAAATGGAATGTATTATACTCGTTTTCTCCCAATTATTAACAAATTTACCAAAAATAATAATAGTAGATGTTGTCCGTTTTGTTGATAGATTTCAGGGAGATGTGAGGCGATCAAAATCGGACAGGGGTTATAAATTCTCTTTTTGAGCAATTTATATTATTATCAAGGTATGTGTATTATGTTATACAGCTGCCATTATGTAACGAAGGCGCTGAGGCGGCGTTAGAATCCATATGCAGAGGTTTATTGTACAAAGCAGCAAACATACACGTAAAACCAGGCAATGGGTCGTTAACCAGAAAGCAGTCCACTCTTTCGACAGTCCAAGGGTAATCCGTAAATCGTAGTGAGAAAGCCAGGCAATAAGGTCAAACCTTGATATCAGTCCACACAGTTCAACAATCCAGAAAGGGTAATCCAAGAAATCGGTAGTCAGAAAACGAGGCAGAATCATACACGTGCAAACAAATCAGAGTAATCAGAAAACGCTTGGTAAGGCAGGTAAACTGGCAATACTTCGCAATGTGTGAGCACATGGTGAGTCCTTAAATACTGCCAAACAGGAAGTAGCAGTAGAAGCAGCAGAGGGAGCGCGCAGTCAGTATTCGGGTGATGGCTCCCTCTGCTGGCTTGGCATTACAGAACCCCTCCCTCTAGGAGCGACTCCTGGAGCTCGACGAGGACGTCCCCGTGGTCGTGGTGCTGGACGGTCGGGTCTGGCTCGGTGGAATTCCTCTATGAGAGACGGATCCAGAATGTCGTTGGCGGCTACCCACGACCTCTCCTCAGGTCCATAGCCCTCCCAGTCCACCAAATATTGGAGCTGACCCCCTCTACGCCGAGAGTCCAGCAACTCCTTCACCTGATATGCAGGCAAGCCGTCCACTTCCAGGGGTGGCGGCGGTTCTGGGGCCATCTGGCCGGGGTCAGCCTCCGGGTGGACCGGTTTGAGGAGCGATACATGGAAGGAGGGAGAGATACGGTAGTTAGGAGGAAGCTCAAGCTGGTATGTAACTTCAATTAATTCGTTTAAGAATTTTAAATGGGCCTACATACCTTGGGCTGAGCTTCCTGCTGGGCAGCCGCAGCTTGATGTCCCGTGTAGAGAGCCAGACCCGCTGTCCAGGTTGGTAGGGAGGGTGTGGCAGGCGGCGTCTGTTGGCCTGAATCTCCTGATTCCTTACAGCCCGCTGGAGACGCACATGGGCACTGTCCCACACCCTCTCGCTACGCTTAATCCAGTCATCGACTGCCGGCACTGAAGACGGTTCACCTGACCACGGGAACATCGGCGGCTGAAACCCCAGGACACACTGAAAGGGGGTGAGGCCTGTAGAGGAATGGGTGAGTGAATTTTGGGCATATTCAGCCCAGGGGAGAAACTCTGACCATCTGTGTTGCTCACGACTGCAATAGGTGCGAAGATATCGACCGATCTCCTGATTTAATCTCTCCACCTGGCCATTACTCTGAGGATGGTAACCTGAGGTGAGACTGACATTAATGTCGAGTTGCTTGCAGAAGGCTTTCCAGACTTGGGATGTGAACTGAGTTCCTCTGTCGCTTACAATGTCCTCAGGTAAGCCATAGACACGGAAGACATGGTGGAAGAGGGCTAAGGCAGTTTCCATGGCTGTGGGGAGACCTTTCAAAGGAATTAAACGGCAGGATTTGGAAAAACGATCGATGATTACCAGTATGGCTGTGAACTCCTGGGAAGGTGGCAGGTCAGTGACGAAATCGATTGATAGATGGGACCAGGGGCGTTGTGGAATAGGTGAGGGCTGGAGTAGACCTGACGGTAGTTCCTTGGGGGTCTTAGATTGAGCACAGATCTGGCAGGATTTGACATAGGTAGCGGTGTCTTTGGTCATGGATGGCCACCAGAATGAGTTCTTTAGGAGATGTAGAGTTCGTGATATACCTGGGTGGCCAGCACTGAGAGAGGTGTGGACCCATTGGAGTACTTGGTGACGCATTTCTTGAGGTACGTAGTGCTTATTAGTGGACATTGTGGTGGTGGTGGATCTTGATCGTGTCTGCGTTGGATTTCCTCCATGATATCCCATGAGACAGGGGCCAGAATGACGGTGGGTGGAAGGATGGGTTCCGGTGGATGAGTGTCTAGATGAGGATCATGTTGCCGGGAGAGAGCATCTGCCTTGCTATTTTTGCTGCCTGGTCGGTAAGTGACTGTGAAGTTAAACCGGGTGAAAAAGAGAGCCCATCGAGCCTGGCGTGGATTTAGTCTCTTTGCACCTTTGATATACTCGAGGTTCTTGTGGTCTGTGATTACTTGGAAGGGATGACGAGCGCCCTCCAGCCAGTGTCGCCACTCTTCGATAGCTGCTTTCATGGACAACAGCTCCTTGTTTCCAACGTCGTAATTTCGTTCGGCACTGGTGAGTTTTCTGGAGTAGAAGGCGCAAGGATGGAGTTTGCCTGGTTGACCATGACGTTGAGAGAGAATGGCTCCAATTCCACAGTCCGATGCATCCACCTCCACGACAAACGGTAATTCGGGATTGGGGTGCTTCAGAATAGGGGCTGACGTGAAACTTGTCTTGAGTGCGGAAAACGCTCGATCTGCCTCCTCTGTCCAACAGAGTTTCTTGGGTTTGTTCTTTAACAGTGAGGTAAGAGGAGCAGCTATGGTGCTATAATTACGTATGAATCGTCGGTAGAAATTTGCGAAGCCCAGAAATCTCTGAAGCTCCTTAATGGTTGAGGGTTGAGGCCAACCTGTGACTGCCTGAATCTTCGTGGGATCCATCTTGACCCCCTGGTGACTGACCTCATAGCCCAGGAAGGATGTCTGGTGGACGTGGAATTCACATTTCTCTGCCTTGACATACAATTGGTTATCCAGTAGACGGGATAAGACTGCATGCACGTGAGTGATGTGTTCTGTCTCTGACTTGGAGTAAATCAGGATATCGTCAATGTAGGCGATTACAAACTTGTTCATGAAGTCCTTCAGAATTTCATTTATGAATGACTGAAATACAGCTGGGGCGTTGGCTAACCCATACGGCATCACCTGATATTCGTAGTGCCCCCTAGTGGTGAGAAATGCAGTCTTCCATTCATCTCCTTCCTTGATCCTGATGAGGTTATATGCACTTCGTAAGTCAAGTTTGGTGTAAATGGTGGCTTCCCGCAGTTGTTCTAGAGCCGGGGGTACAAGAGGCAATGGGTAACGGAACTTTATTGTGACGTTGTTGAGTCCACGGTAATCGATGCACGGCCTCAGACCTCCATCCTTCTTGGCTACGAAGAAGAAGCCTGCTGCTGCGGGGGATGTAGATGCACGGATGAAACCTGATTCTAGTGCTTCCTCAATGTACTCCTCCATAGCCTGGTCCTCCATTCTAGACAACGGGTACACCTTACTCTCAGGTGGCATGGCGTTCGGCAGCAGGTCAATGGCACAGTCCCATGGCCGGTGTGGAGGGAGTAAGGTAGCCTTGGTTTTGCTGAAAACTTCTGATAGATCTTGATACTGCTCAGGAATGGAGATTTTTACCTTCGTGTCTGGACTTTCAATGCTTGTGGTGAGACAGGGTTGTGGTTGAGCAGGAAGACAGTTCCTTAAACAGAAATGTGACCAGTGAGTTAATTCCCCTTGATTCCACGAGATGCCAGGATCATGGATAGAGAGCCAGGGGAATCCGAGGATAATCTCGTACTTGGGTGAATCAACCACATACAGGGTAATGTTCTCCTGATGAAGTAATCCAACCTGCAGTTTCAATGTCTTGGTTTGATGGTGGATGCCGTGGTCGATGAGAGTATCATTGATGGCTTTGATTCGAATGGGCGGGATGCATGGTTGAGTTGGAATGTTGAATTTTTCTACGATGTCCTTATTGATGATGTTCAACGCAGCCCCAGAGTCAATCATCGCTGTCAGATCGAGAGAGAGGGTATCAGTTCTTATGGTAACCGGCAGTGTCAAAGATTTGTATTGTAATATGGAGAGGTTTTGGATATTTACCTTTGAGGAGGTCTTGGATTTGAGTGGACATCCAGTGCTACGGTGGCCTGGTTCACCGCAGTAAAAGCACAGGTGATTTTGACGGCGTCGAGTACGTTCCTCCTCAGGTAATCGTGAAGCGTTTATTTGCATGGGTTCGATCGGTACTTGTTCTGTTACTGAGCTGGAGCTCGGGGAGTTGCGATGATAACTCTTGGCTGAGCGTTGTTTGGGTGTCTGCCTCATGAGATTATCAAGTTTAATGGCGAGGTTAACCAGTTCTGAAAATGATGAATTCTCTCGTCGGCAGGCGAGCTCAGTTTGTAAATCACTGTTCAAACTGTTGTAAAAGACGGCTTTGAGAGAAACATCATTCCATCCGCTCTGAGCTGCTAGAGTACGAAACTCAATGGCGTAATCAGCTGCGGTGCGGTTGCCTTGACGAGCGTGAATGATTTGATTCGAAATATCCCTGCCCCCTGCGGGATATTCGAATACTTCCTGAATTTGTTGCAAGAAATAGTCAACAGATCGCTTAAACTGTGAGTCGGCATCCCATACCGCTGAAGCCCAATCGAGAGCCCTCCCTGTGAGCAGCGTCATGAGAAACGCACATCTTTTCTCTTCAGATTCAAATCGTTCAAGTTGATAATCAAAATACAGTTTCACTTGCCGAATAAACCCTTTGCATTGCTCAGCTGTGCCATCGAATTTGGTAGGGAGAGCAAAGCTTACCGTAGAAGGCATTGGTGGAGGGAGGGCTCGCACGTAGCGTGTCAGATGTTCGTTGACAGACTGCAGCTACGTAAGCTGTTCTTGATAATTCTTTAGGAGTTCGCTCTGATAAGCAAACGCTGCTTGCAAGTTGGAGACCTCCGCTGGATTCAAGGGAGGCGAAGTATTCTGTAACGAAGGCGCTGAGGCGGCGTTAGAATCCATATGCAGAGGTTTATTGTACAAAGCAGCAAACATACACGTAAAACCAGGCAATGGGTCGTTAACCAGAAAGCAGTCCACTCTTTCGACAGTCCAAGGGTAATCCGTAAATCGTAGTGAGAAAGCCAGGCAATAAGGTCAAACCTTGATATCAGTCCACACAGTTCAACAATCCAGAAAGGGTAATCCAAGAAATCGGTAGTCAGAAAACGAGGCAGAATCATACACGTGCAAACAAATCAGAGTAATCAGAAAACGCTTGGTAAGGCAGGTAAACTGGCAATACTTCGCAATGTGTGAGCACATGGTGAGTCCTTAAATACTGCCAAACAGGAAGTAGCAGTAGAAGCAGCAGAGGGAGCGCGCAGTCAGTATTCGGGTGATGGCTCCCTCTGCTGGCTTGGCATTACACATTATAGCTAATTTCCGAATTATCAATGTTGTTTTTATGGATGAATTTAAAAGTAGTTTATTAATAATAATAATAATAATAATAATAATAATAATAATAATAATGTCCTGTTAATAACTGTGTTTATGTGTGTGTTTTGTTTACTCAGCCCTAGCGTATTTTGTTGTTTTTAAACACTGCGCTGTCGTCCTGTAGGTTTATGATTAAAATGAAAATGTGAACAAAAATAAAAGCAATTTAAATCATCTTTAGAATTATATATATATATATATATACACGCTATAGGATTGACTATATCTCCGCCTTTCGGGCAGCGCTTTTACCGGAAAAGAGTTTTCCCTACTTCCGGCTCGCGGACGTCACGTTGTGAAATAAGCCTATTACTACGCTCGTTTGAGATGAGCAAATTCTGCGCAGAATTGTTTACCGGTGATCACCGCAAGACGCATGCCGTTTAGAAATATGTCCGAGTTACGTCCGCCTTGCTCTGATGTCATGCTGACGTGTGCCAAAAAACTCTCGCAATGCGAGGCGGCTGTATGGAAGGCCGGATTATTATGGAAGGCCATTAGGGCCAAAACGTGTTGTACAAACGCGTTAACGCGTAACTACGTGTTAATTTCGTGTTAACACGAAATTTACGCGTTAACACGCAATTACGTGTTAACGCGTAATTTACGCGTTACACTTTGGAGCTTTAGCACCACCTATTGGTGTGGCGTTCTGTTCCGTTCAAGCACACCAACACACATTTATTTATTGATTGATTTATTTATTTACATGTTAAATTTATTTGTCTTTATTTAAAAATGTACATAACAATTTTTTTTATTTCATTAATTTATTTTCTTCATAATATTTATTAATAAAATAATTAAAATCTTCATCACTTATTATCATCACAGATCATTATTCAGATAAACTTTATTCAGATTACCTTTATCTGTGTACACTTTTTAAATACATTCATTTTGCTATAAATGTTTGCTATAAAGGGCTAAATGTTTATATATAGAAGTTATTACACGTTTAAAGTTGTTGTGTTTGTACTTTTAGTTTTTTTTTTTTTTTTTTTTTTTTTTGTATTTTTCACAGTCATGCCAAGGGGGCACAAACCCATGCAGCCAAGCAATGGAATGCAAACAGTGCAGCATATTACCTTTTTTAATCTTCTGTATAACGATGTCATGTAATTTGTGTACTTTGTGTACATTTATGATATGGTATAATTAATATAAATGTGTAAAAAAGCATTCAGTTTACTTCATCACTGGCACAAAAGATTGCATATATGGTCCAGAGTGAGCTTCATTGCATGCATAATTACGCTGTTCACTGTTTATAATCTGTGACAGAATTGAAAGATCAGGCCTGTCTGACTCAAATGTATTTTGTGTTACATGAATGATGTAATTATGAAGGATGATGGATTGGAGATACTTTTATACTTTGCCCTATAAAACACTACTGGGTCATTCCTGGTATCCAGTAACATTTTGGCTTCATAATTTTTGGGGAAATTTATGTATTTAGCATTCAACTAAAATAGATGACGTGTTTATCTATTAGGAATACACATTGGCCAAAAATAATAATTATAGGTAGATTGTTCAGACACTGGCTGTGAAAGTATTCCACACTGTTTGGGACATAAACATAATTATCACAAAATGTTAATAATGTAAATGTTAAACAATCATGAGCTTTTCTTGGATGGTATATGCCCTGTATGCCATAATAATATATTTTTTTTTTATTCTTGAAACAATAACAAAACAATTATTGATGAATAGAATATGTCTTAATTATTAAGAACAGGTACTTTTTGTGCCCATTTTTGCCAACAGGATATTAATAATAAAAAAAAAAATTGCTCAAAAATATATGCTGTTAATACTCCTCACCTTACAAAATAAGACAAAAGTATGCCAACTATTTAATGTTGCTGTTAAATTGTAATTTAAAAGAACTTGTCTAACAGGGTGGAACACCAGTGTTAATAAGTTCTAACAGTGGATGAGCTCTCTATCACTGTCGTGCATTGTTTACAATCTGTAATGTCTGGAACTGCACCTATACAATATTGCTTCAAAACAAAACAAAACTTTTCTTTGGAGCAGGGACACAAAGAAAGCCAAGTGGTTTCTTATCACAATCAATCACGATGACAAGCGCCAAAACAATTCTCTGTTCAGGTGGCTACAGAAATAATTACAGTTTAGACAGGACAGACATATAAAATATATATATTTTTATAATTTATTAAAATAAAGATGCTGTAATTGGACTAACTACATTAACAAACAATCATAAAAGACAGGGGTGCCCTTGTTTACAGACACTTTCTCACATTAAGCAATGTTTTATCTTTTAGTTTAGCCACTTTAGCTGAATGCTACTGTCCCAACATATTCAGGTACACTGGGACAGTAACAAAACTTAATATTCCTTAATAATACAATAAATAAATAAATAAAAAATAAAACAAAGAAACTTGCACATCATTTCATACAACTGAATTATCACATGAACAAATAATATAAATTTATATTGTAGTTTGAATTATAATTCAATACTGTTTGTATTAAAAACCTTAACAATTTTGATAGACCTAAACTATGCACAGACACTACCGTGTACTTTCTCAGACCTTCCAGCATTTGAGTGGTAACCACAACCTTATGATTTTGACTAATCAAATGTTGATATTCAAATTAAGTACTGTTATTGCAACATTTCAAGACCACTCATTATTATCAGTCTTTTTAAAAAAAAAAAAAAAAAAAAAAAAAAAAAAAAAGCACTAAACTAAAAGCTTATTTATTCCACTTTAATGGATGTCCCACTTTTGTTGATTGCACCCTACAGAAATAAAGTTTCAAACACTTTACAGCCCTAACTGCACAGATTCTAATTTAAATATAGACTAACCCATATTATAGCTACAATTATTTCTGTTACCTTTGTTCTTTAATTTGCTAACTTTGTTTGCTGTGACTTTAAGACCTGCTGCTGCACATGACGTGGATCTGACACACATCTACAATGCAGAAGTTTTTGCCCCCTTCCTGTTTTTTTTTTTTTGTTTTGTTTTTTGGCATATTTTGTCACACTTGAATGATTCCGATGACAAAGATAATCTGAATAAATACAAAATGCAGACAGAGATGTCAGAAAGCGCAAATAATGAGGTTAGGTGTTTTTCTGCTAAGGGGAAAGGACAACTGCAAAGGGACGTGGCCTAGCCAGTCTCCAGACCTTAATCCCATAGAAAATCTGTGGAGGGAGCTGAAGGTTTGAGTTGTCAAACGTCAGCCTTGAAACCTTAATGACTTTCACAGGATCTGCAAAGAGGAGTGTGACAAAATCCCTCCTGAGATGTGTGCAACCTGGTGGCCAACTACAAGAAACATCTGTGACCTCTGTGATTTCCATCAAGGGTTTTGACATCAAGTATGTTTTGCAAGAGGTCAAAAACTTATTTCACTCATTAAAATACAAATCAATGTGTAACTTGAAATCCTTTTTTTGTTGTTGTTGTTGTTGTTGTTTTGTTATTCTGTCTCTCAATGTTCAGGTAAACCTACCATTAAAATTATAGAATGATAATTTCTTTGTCAGTGAGCAAACATAAACAAAATCATTAAGGGATCAAACATTTTTTTTTCCTCACTGTATATAATACACAAACATTAATGCAATATACAATAAATAATATTTAATCAATGTATTATAATTTCCACCCTTTGAGGTTTATAGATCTAACAGGGTGGAAAACTTTGAGTCAAGTTTTTGAACTCTTCATCATTTAACTCTCTAACCTTGTACAAATAAACATTTTATATGTTTTTTTTTTTTTTTTTTTTTTTTTTTTTGCCCAAACATCTCCTTAGTCTAACAGGGTGGAACTTTAAGAGTGTGAGAAGCAGGATAAAAAAACAACAAAATGGTAGGAGTGAAAGTTGATGCGCCAAAACATATACAGGGGTTGGACAATGAAACTGAAACACTGGCCAATATAGTGTTGGAGGTTTCATGGCTATATTTATGCAGCCTGGTGGCCAGTCTTTACTGATCGCACATTCCACCAATAAGAGCAGAGTGTGAAGGTTGACTTTGTGCACCCAATAGCTCAAACATTGTACCCTGAAGGTGGTGCCGTGTATTAGGATGATAATGCACCAATACACACAGCAAGACTGGTGACAAGAGTGATTTGATGAACATGAAAGTAAAGTTAAACATCTCCCATGGCCTGCACAGTCACCAGATCTGAATATTATTGAGCCACTTTGGGGTGTTTTGGAGGAGCGAGTCAGGAAATGTTTTCATACACCAACATCACATAGTGACCTGGCCACTGTTCTGCGAAAGGAATGGCTCAAAATCCTTCTGGCTACTGTGCAGGACTTGTATTTTGTCATTCCCAAGATGAAATAATGCTGTATTGGCTGCAAAAGGAGGCCAAAAGGAGGCCAAACGGCATACTAATTGTGGTCTAAACCCAGGTGTTTCAGTTTCACTGTCCAACCCCTGTATATATATATATATATATATATATATATATATATATATATAGATTGATTGATCAATTTAGCCTTCTCAAATCAACAGAACTTGCCAAAAAAAAAATCTATAGACATAAAACACTTGATGCTTTTTACAATATTAATTTAAACATTTAACCAAATGTGTGCTGTTAGACGCATGTCTAATAATTTGGGAGAGAGGAAGCTAAAGCGGTTTTGCAGGACATGGAAGCACCAGCGCATTCACTTGCATTTTTTCGGAACTGCAAAATGTCTACTTTTATTTGTGTGCACTCACAATATCAACAAAATGTTATGCTTTCGTAAAATAGCTAAACATGCGCTTTCTGACATCTCTGTCTTGAGGAGGAGCACTTCACAAAAACTGAATATTTGCCTCACAAACATGATAAATATATCTACAGAAATGCTTTAAATTACCACTTTAAAACGAAAGAATTCACGTAATAAAATCATTTTGTATTGCGTAAAGTTAATGTGAAAAGTCCACCTGTCTATATAATAAATAAAACATAATAAATAAAAAGTAGGCTTCAAGTCCGTTAACTAGCTGATTCAAAATAAAACAATGTTGGCAAAGTCATAGGCTTTTGGCTTTTGGGGTAAATGTTAAGTTACTATTATTATGACTTATGATCTTCTTCTTCTTCTTCTTCTTCTTCTTCTTCTTCTTCCAATAATACTTTTTCCCTTCCCGGCAAAAGGTTTTTGCCCCTCCTTAAAGATAGGCGCGTCAGATGAGGTAAGTGCTCAGTCACAATCTCATGAATAATAACAATAATACGAAGGTGCGCATCAGCATATTAATAGTAATAAGAAGGATTACAAGCTGTTACGACAGGCAATGTCAACGTGACATCACCCCTTCGTTTTACTTGAATTATTCATGATGTTGTGACCTAAGTACTACGCTGAGCATGCAAGTTTACTTAAGCAGCCATCATGCGCCAGGGACATTGACGGAAAGGTAAAGCACACGGAACAGCAAAAAACAACTTAAGGAGAAGCAGCAGAAGACACTTTTTGCTGGGATAATGGCTTAAGGAATAATCCTGCGACCGCACTTCTAGACGAAACAACCAGGCATGCCCAGATGAAGAGGATAACAAGGTAATATTTCATGAAAAAGCTGTGTTTTAGATCAAATTAATTAATTTAATGTTGATCCGACCTTTATCTATGATTTTACATTTTTAAAGATGTCATTATTAGGCCTATATTTAAAACTATATTTCATTCTGATTTCAGTTATTACTAAAACAAGCCACTTTTGATTAATTTCTTTGCCCTTAACCCTCAATCCTGTATGGTCCAGGTCAAATTGACCCGTATTGGATTCAATGTAATGGCACAAAAATTACAATATGAAAAAAAAAACATACAATCAAATAAAATCAATTAACTTTTAATATCAATACTTTTCACACATTACAAACAATGAATATCTGAATTTATGATTCATAAAAATGTTTTTAACCACTATTTTTGACTGCCCCTCCCCTACGCCTGTGGGATGTTTGTGATTACACATATTTTAATGATAATATCTTGATCTAAACCTAAAGTAATTATGACAAACTATATATCATTTGAAAGGTTTCGGACTCTAGTTTTCATATTTGGTGACTGTTTTTCAAAAAAAAATGACAGAGCAATAGATAAATAGCGATAGATTCTCTGTTTGTGATATGGTGCCAAACGTACTCTTATTCTATATGTATTTTATACTTGTTTTAGAGATTGAATTCAAATCAAATAATAAAGTTACTGCCCAAACTATTTTATTAAATAGGATGTCTACTTCATAAATATTTAGAAAATTATGAAAATATATGGTTCAGAATATATGGTTATATATATGGTTTCCATATATACAAAATATATGGAAATCAAGAGTCCCTCTAGTGGAAAGTTTGGTACTGCATCCACAAAATCTTACTTAAACATTAATTTTTTGAGATATCAATCTAAAATTTGGCACAAAACTTGTTCAGATGACTGGCTTTGATTTACTTGAAGATTTGGAGGTAAACATGTTTTGTAAAATGTATATTTTACATAAAATATAAAAAATATATATTTTTATATTTTACACTTTTATTAATTTAAACTTCTATAACTTTTTAGAAATTTACTTTTATAACTTTTTTTGCTTCTACAATAATCTGTGATGTTTCACCTTTAAAACGATACCAATCTTAAGTTTGTGCTCCAAAGTATTCAAGATTTATAACAATTTTAGCTGGAAAAGTCATTTTTATGTCTATTAACAAAAAGTGGGACTTACAGTTATAAAAGGCTAAACAGTTATGTTTTCACAAACTTTGAAATTAAAAATTTGTTAAACTCATCAAGATGCTGGCACTCGAAGGCACTTCAGGACTAGAGTTAAGGAGCTCTGACATACAGCAAAGGAATTTGTTATTTTGCGTCTGTACAGTTGCTTTTGAATGGCTTCCTATGTGGGTCAAATTGACCCGTGAACATAACAAACGTATACAAATTTCTGTATGTACATTTCACAACACATCAGCGTGTTGAAACTTTGCATGCATGTTCATGACCCTAAATGAGAAAAAGTCACAAAATTTCAAGAAAAACAAAATGGGTTAAATAGTATTTCAGATAGATTGAAAAAAATAAAAGATAGCTAATTTTTACCATCTGTGGGTGACAAAATATTTTTCTGCATTGAAATATATTGGGGGAAAGAATTTTTTAGCTTCATAGAATAGTAAAAAAACTAAAGTAACAAAATCTAACCAATAAATGTTATTATTTTGGGTCTGTAGAGTTGCCTCAGAACATTAAATAGGCAGGTCAAATCAACCCGGGAACAGTACGAACGTAACTATTCTTTTTTAATTCATGTCAAAACACATCAGCATGTTGAAACTTTGCATGCATGTTCATGACCCTAAATGAGTGAAAAAGTGACAAAATTTCAAGAAAAACAACATGGGTTTAATAGTATTTTAGATAGATTGAAAAAGATATGGTAGCTAATTTTTTACCATCTTTGGCTGACAAAATATTGTTCTGTATTAAAATGAATGGGGGAAAACTAATATTTTTAACTTCATTTGATAGTAAAAAACTAAAATAACAAAAAATAACCAAAAAAAATATTATTTTGGGTCTGTAGAGTTGCCTCAGAACATTAAAATAGGCGGGTCAAATTGACCCGGGAACAGTACGAACGTAACTATTTTTTTTTTATTCATGTCAAAACGCATCAGCATGTTGAAACTTTGCATGCATGTTCATGACCCTAAATGAGAAAAAGTGACAACATTTCAAGAAAAACAACATGGGTTTAATAGTATTTTAGATAGACTGAAAAAGATATGGTTGCTAATTTTTTACCATCTTTGGCTGACAAAATATTGTTCTGTATTAAAATGAATGGGGGAAAACTAATATTTATAACTTAATTTGATAGTAAAAAACTAAAATAACAAAAAATAACCAATAAATATTATTATTTTGGGTCTGTAGAGTTGCCTCAGAACATTAAAATAGGCGGGTCAAATTGACCCGGGAACAGTACGGACATAAAAAAAAAAATTGTGGACATGTCAAAACACATCAGCGTGTTGAAACTTTGCATGCATGTTCATGACTTTAATGAGGAAAAGTCACAAAACTTCAAGAAAAAAAACACAAGTTAACTGATATTTCCGACAGCTTGAAAATCAGAATGGGTCAAATTGACCCGGAACAGTACATGAGGGTTAAATGATTTTTCACATGTCTATGCACCATATAATGTAAGGACACTCCTTGTCACATGTGGATCAAAGTAGGGGTTTGATGACTTATAATATAAGTCAACTAATATACTTAATGGTTGTTAAAAATCTCACTTATTTGGTAACAAAAACATAACCAATCCTGGGGCATTGATTATTGCACTAAATGTTTAATAGTTATTGCTTTATTGCATGAAATTAGTGTATCTAATGTAATTTGAAGGTATTAGATAAATAATTTTAATGTATTCCAAATTCTACCCAGTGGTGTGTCAGGTACTTTAACCCTTCTAAGAAGGGGTGACAAAATGTAGGACATGGTAGCAACATAAAGACCTTATTTATATCAGCTGCTCATTCGCACAAGCTAATGGTATACATCTCTTCTGTTTTCATTAAAAGATTGAAGACTACGAGGTCTTGAAGTCTACAGCACTGCTTGCTCCATCTTCAGCAATGGTGAAAACAGCCAAAGCCCAAGGACAGCTTCTCGCAGCACCCCTAATTTCACCACCTTGATACATTTCACACAGACATGTACCTGGAGGGAGCCGTAGGCCCTCACACATAACAGTACACAGGGAGTCTGTTGTATTCTGCCCCTTTTACTTAAAACATCAAAGAACTTGTATTGAGTCTACTTCAAACTAGAATGGAACTAAACTTGTGTGTTGCTGGAACCACTTCTTTTCTTGTATATAATACACATTTTAGCAACTGAGAACAGTTAGGCTACGTTCACACTTGGCGTCTTTTTTCAAACTGCCAGCGTCTGTTTTACATTATAATTCTATGGAGTAAACCGTCTTTTCAAAAAAGTCATGAGCGCTTTTTTTAAACGCCAGCGCCGGCGTCTTTTTCTGCAGCTCAGAGCGTCTTTTCAAGTTGAAAAAAGTTCAACTTTTCTGAAAAGAACGCCCTACGTCAAGCGCCTTTTTGACAGCTGACCAATGACAAGCGAGTAGCGAGACCTGTCGTTTCCATAACAACAAGAACAGCAAGAAAAATGGAGACGGTGCCGGTTGACAGACTTTTATTTTATTGTTGTTAACTGACATTCTCCTCCCTGTTAACTTTAAAAACCGACACGCTGCCCACAAGGCTATCGGAGCCGCGCGTCGGTTTTTGTTAACAAACGAGCGTCCCTTTTTCCAGTCTCGGCTCGCAGATCTTTCCCGATCCCGTCCTCTCTCTCTCTCTCTCTCTCTCTCTCCCACTTCGCTTCCTGTCTAAATACTGCCCTATCAAGTAAAGGGCAAAAATGCTAAAAAATAATAATAATAATAATAATAATAATAATAATAATAATAATAATAATAATAAAACACCAGCGCAGAGCGAGCTTCCCCTTTTCTCGAGATTCATACGATTGCAGCTGTTGTTATAGCAACAAAAAACGCCCTCGGCTGCAACGCTGCCAGCTTCTTTTTTTACTAAAAAAGCGCCGCTGTCAACTTTTTCTTGTCAAAAAAGACGCCAAGTGTGAACGTAGCCTTACAGTCTCTGTAATAATGTTATTTATTGTGATTAAATGTGAAAAAGGTGTCTTGAGTGTGAATGTACTGAACTTTGAAAAGCTCTGCGAAACAATGCACAAAGTTATTTCATCATAAAAAAAATTGCAAAGGTGTTATGAAAAGGCTCTTTTTATCCCTTTAACTTATATCTCTACTGTGCGGTTGAGCTAACTTTGATAGGGAATAAATCTATAAAAAGGAAGGGATGAGAGAGCAATCTTTCCACAGCTATACTGCCCCATCTCTGTGTCTGTAGTTCAGGGCCGGTTCTAGACAGGCACATAGGCACGCAGTCAGAAATGTGAAGGGGGCATCATGTGTACACATCATGTTCGAGCACTGTTTTTTTCCCTGTGCTTATAGTAACAGTATTTTCCTTGCTGAATTGTGTTGTTAGCTGTGTCCAAAGCCTGGAGAAGTGGATTGCACTTTGTCAGGCCTCTATACCTTCAGACCTGTCCAACTTGGGTGTCCCACTTGAAGACTAAGCTCCTGCTGGTATAGCTCTTAAGGTCACTGAGGCACGCAAACCCCCTGACCACAATAAGGTGGCAATTCCCTTAGGGGGGAAACTGAAAAATAAAAATTAAATAAATAAAACAAAATAAAATAAAATGTCCTTAATCCAGATTTTATCAATCAACGACATAACATTTATCTTAGCTGGGTGGTCTAATTCTCAAAAACGTTTAACCTAAAGTAAGACTTAACACTATAACTAGAATATTTACAAAACTGAAAGGTTGTCTTATGAATAATAAAAAAAGAAAAATAAGTAAAAGCAGATGGGCTATAGAACAGATCATATTATGTTTTTTTTATTTTATTTTTATATATATATATATATATATATTTTATATAAAAACGCTGCAGCTTCTTCAAAGTCTTTCCACTCGGTGACCGCGCTGAAATCCGACACTAACACTACGTTAGTTTGCGTCTTGACTCATTTGCATACGGACGGTGATTGGATGTTTACCGAGGGCTCAGGGGAGGAGTGTGTGTGCGTGCGCTGCAGCCTGTGAATGAATACACACAGCGGAGGGACAGAGACATGTGGAAAATCTAATACCGTATTGTGTAGTGTCCCTTTTTCGGCGGATTTTTCCGCTACCGCAGATCATTTTGTCAACTTGTAATATATTCATTTTGTGAGTATATTAACATGTGCTTTCTCAAGTTTTCAAAATTTTGATTTGAGGGGGCAAGACATTTATTTGAGGGGGCACTGCCCCCTCTTGCCCCTGCGTAGAACCGGCCTTGCTGTAGTTACTGGTCAATCATCAGATAATAGGGTCAAACAAGCAATCAAGGAAGTAGGGATAAAACCATAAAGTTGTTGCAAATAGGTAGAGGGCAAAGAACAGGAATATAGCAAAATATAAGAGAAATGCAGAAATGTTTATTTATAATAATTATCCATCATGCATGACCGTACGGTTGATATGTCAGTAAAAGACATTGTATAGCATATATATTGCCATTCAACTATATATATATATATATATATATATATATATATATATATATATATATATATGTATGTATGTATATGTATATGTGTATATATATATATATATATATATATATATATATATATATATATATATATACATATATGTATGTATGTATATGTATATGTATATATATATATATATATATATATATATATATATATATATATATATATATATATATATGTATATATATATATAAAACTTTGTGGACACTGAAGGTTATGAGATGTATCCAAGATACTAATAAAGTTAAAGGAATGTTTATTATTGCAAAATAACTGAAATAGTTATCCGAATTTAAATTGAGATTTACCATGGACTGTGTAAAAAAAAAAAACAGCTTGAGGCAATTTATTAGATGTCTACTAATAAGAATTTTAAGTTAACTATTTTTTTCATTACCTCCATTTAGGGGTGAAAGTTAAAGGGTTAACAAATATTCATGGATAGCGGTTGAATTATGAGAACAGGATATATATTTTTTAATGTGTCAGTAAAGCAATATGGCTTAAAAATGACAGTATAAGCATGCATAAAAAATACTGTTTCGAAAAATGTGTAATTAACCTTTTGTGTAATTGTGTAATTAAAAACGAAATATAAAAAATACAATTAAAAATAAGATAATTAAAAAATGCTTATGTGCTGTAATGTAATTAAATGTACACCGAAGTAAAATTAATTTAAAAATTAAAATTCATTAGAAAACAACCACTAGATGGTGTTAAAGCTCAATGCCAGCACAAAATTGCGTGTTAACGCGTAAATTTCGTGTTAACACGTAATTTCGTGTTAACACGTAGTTACGCGTTAACGCGTTTGTACAACACGTTTTGGCCCTAATGGCCTTCCATAGATTATTAAAAATTTCTTTACAGGTCACGTGTACAGACGTTATATACACCTAATTGCGTCTACACGCGTTATTTCGTGTACAGACGTTAATGTTTGGCCAATGGCAAGGCCGGAAACATCGAAATTTGCATAAAATTAATTAAACATATAATAGTGACATAAATCTCTACATAATGACCTGGCAATAATTAATAATACATATAAAAGTGACGTACCAAAATACGCACTAACGCACCTTATTTTGACACTGAAAATCTTGTGCTTACGCGTCTACCCGTAATTACGCGTGTACGCGTCAGAACGTCTGTACACGAAATAACGCGTGTAGACGCAATTACGTGTACACGCGTTATAACGTCTGTACACATGACGTGTAAAGAAATTTTTAATAATCCGGCCTTCCATACGGCTGTGTCGGATTGCACAGTCGGGCGCAGTAGCTCTGACCAAAGGCACGATGGGAAACGCCTAGATGACGACACAGCTTAAAGCTCATTGGTTTAGACAACCGTGATGTTGCCATTCTTTTCTAAAATGGTTTATTTTTTAGTCTAATATCATATGGTTATGTGTTTAAATTGTGCATGAATGTTCCCAAACACTATGCAACTGCGATCTATGCGTGAGATATGTGATTGTTGTCATATTTTTATAAAAATCTAAAATACACGTTTGTATTAAAGTAAAAATGGATGAGAAATACGCCTTTCGTATAGAATTAAATAGCAAGCACTTTGAGTGTCTTGTTCATCATATTTATTTTCATATAAAAACAACAAAGGTGAAATTATATCATGTTTATTAGCAACACAGCACGTGAGTGTGATAACGCGATATCTGCCTTTGACCTCCTAGGTGTCTGTTCTACTTCTAGAGGTCAGAATTGTATGGCGCGTACTCCGATCGACCGACCGACCGGCTAATCGAACGTCTAATCGAACGTCCATGTGACGACCTGACGTGACGTCAACGTCATGAAATTATTTGGTTTTTAAAATGTAATGAGCTCAAACTGCTCTTTAGAGACTACAAATGAACATTACAACAACCCAGCCATTTTTATTAACTGATTTTAACTATGTAAGGAACCAAACTGCTGTTTAAAGATAATAAATATACATGACAGGAAGATTTTGTATACCTAAAACAACACTTAAACAGTTTTCCTGAATCCCGAGCTTATGCCTGTGTGTAGGTCTATGTGTATTTTACTTTCAAATAGTGTTTTACTGTACAGACATTATTTGTATAAACATTTGTATATAACACATTTTATAGTATTTTTTTAGTTGAGTTTAAATGATAAATAAAAATAAAAATGTATCAAGTATAGTGTGTAATAATAATAATCGTGTTTTTTGTTCTGATTTTGGAGTTATATTCGATGAAATAAAGAACATCACATTCGTTTGCATTTATGAGAGAGATATCTACTGATCAAAAATGGATATTTCCTTGTGAGACAAAGACAAATGTCTAAGAAGACATACACATTTGTTTTTATATTAATCTCAGACCATAAATGCCACACTTCCTTACAGAGTATATTGTAAAATAAGATCATGTTATGCTACACTTTTATAATCACAAAATGTTTTAGGATTGAAACTATGCAATCTTCTATCATTGGCCTTTAAAATGTGTCTGACATAAACGTTAAATTCGTTTTATCGAAATAACATTGGGTATAAGCTATTAGCCTTAGAAACTAAGTCAAAGCAGACTTGAAGATTTCACTGTCATTTTAAGTACGTAAAAAGCATATAGCCTATATGAAAATTCTGAAATGAAATAGCCTATTTGCTCCTTAAACTTAAATTTTAATGGGGGAAATATAATTTTCTTAGATGGCCTACATCCCGACGTCCTCTACAAAGAGCATAACAGTCTCACTCTTAGAACAATTAGACTATTCGTTAAATAATGTTTCTTTTTAAAGTTTAAAATGAGCTTTCTTGTTTTTGTGAAGCCTGACGTGATTTCTGTAGCTATTTGAAATATTTTAAAGGGTTGTGAAGAAATCATTGTGGAATAGCTTGTGCTTTTAAAAAAAAAAATCGATGTCAAAACGTGTCTGGTTTACTAGCCTATAATAAAGATGCCTCTGCTGCAAGATCACACTATTTTATTTTAATAATAGGCTTGCACAACTTTTTAAATCAGCATTGTTCAAACCAAGACCAGTTATCTTAAGCACATGAAGTTACAAGAAGGTAAACACACATAACGTGTTACAACGTGTCTTCACATGTAGATATCGCGTTAGAAAGACGATTGGTTACTCACACTTCCGACCAAACGCCTACGGTACGTGTTAACAACGTGCAAGCACAAGTAGGAACGTGTTACCTAAAATTTTGTAAAAACCCTTTTTGGCTTATTATTAGAACCGATTTAATAATTAATAATTTTATGACAAAGAACCGCACAGATGCAGCTAATAATCTATTGATAATCTATTGTTATAATGTACTAATTCAAATTAGTAATCAATAAGTAACTTATTTTTTTTTTTTTTTTTTTTTTTAGCACTCTGCATGTGCGGGACGAAGCGGGCGCGGGCGCAATCATATTTTAAAGGAAGCCGGCGCCACGGTCCTGACCGCCTCAGTGCCTTTAATTGCTAGGGAACATTTGCATTTATTCACCTGCAATTAGATTAGCTATTCAGGTGGTGGACTGTCATGATTTTGGCTAATGAATGATGCGCATCAGAGTGGGTATACACAAAGCGGGCTGATAAAAAGTGGGTATAAAAAAGTACACGTTTGAATGCACATGAAAAGTACTTTTTTTTTTTTTTACATTTTTGTAAATAATTTTGTATAAAAGTGAGGAGCATTGCAAAACCGTTTTGAAGGCAATGGCTAACTTGTTTAATAAAGCTTCAAATGTTGCGTCTTATATATTATCCTTAATACTCTTTTTGACTTACAACTTGTTAATTTATTGCACCTATGATTTGTTGAATAATGCTAAAACAGAGATCTAACACTGAAAAGAAACATATGTTGGTAAAAACACGATAATAAATAAAATACAAAAAAAAGTTCAACATAAGTGTAACCATTGATGAAAACATGTAGTATACATATAGGCTATATTTAACAATGAGGAAATGTATTACTATGTTTTACAGACAAACATTTAGAAACTCAGAGAAAGAACAGTCACTGAAAACCTTATTGAAGCTTTTCATCTCCATAGCTTACGAGCAGGAGGCATGGTTAGTACGGGGAAAGGTAGGGTTAAGCACATGTGGACATAATAATAAGGAAAACAAGCAAAACATTTTGGTATATATATGATATATGAATGCTACAATAATCTGAAAACAAAATAAATAAATAAATAAAAAAAAAAAAACATGATTTTAGACTGTTTGTATTACATGTCTGTACAGTACCTCTGCTCTCTTAGTAAACATTCACAGGCACACTCACAAACAGGCACATTGCCTTTGAAAAATGAACAGTAGACCCTTCTGCCAAGTTTTTTTTTTTTTTTTTTAATTTAGAAGTCTACCACAGATCGCACATCTAAATACTTATTGGGGGTAATACAGCAGAAAAAAAGTATTGTTCTAGGTATGAAATATGTAGATCTAGTTGTTGTAATGGTTGTAATGTTCATTTATAGTCTCATTTATAATCTCTAAAGAGCAGGTAAACTCATTACACTTTAAAAACCAAGTAATTTCATGACGTTGACGTCACGTCAGGTCGTCACGTGGGTCACCCGTCCTGTAAGACGCTCAAAGCACAAGACGTTCGGTTAGACGTTCGATTAGCCGGTCGGTCGGTCGGATGCTTGATTTAGGCACGGAGTACGCGCCATAGAAATGTCCGTCTTGACTGCGCTTATTTCACTCCTCCCCTCACTGCAGCCGCATACTCTCGCCTACATTTCAGGCCAGGCGAGGCGCATCTCAAACGAGCCTATTAGGTGTGTTCGACTTCATCTACGGCTACAGACGGTGATCAACGAGAGCAGCCGAGAGCAGTCGGGGGCGGAGCTGAAAATGGAAGCGTCAAGTCGGACACTTTCTGCTCTCCTAAGTGAAGCTCTTGCGTTATTTTCATGCTCTATCACAGATGAAGTGAATTAAATACAATATTGGTCAAATACACAGACTTTTCAAAAGCGTTTTCATGAGCAACAGAAACACGTTTCATATACTGCTTAATACAGCGCCATCTGAACAAGAATAATAATCAACATTAACATATACTATTTAAATACTATTAAAGTGGGGTTATTTATGCTTCTGTCCGTGTTTTATGATAAATCGGACTCAATATAACATTACGACTACAGTAAAAACAATTTTATTGTTCTAAAAACACAGATTTGTCAGCATTATCGGACTTGAGGGTGTTAGAATAAACCATAGACTGTAAAAAAAAAAAACATGGACGTAGTGTCCGTGACGTCACCCGTAGGTTTCTGAAGATCATTTTTGAAGCTCTTAGTGGGCGGGAGTCAGCCGTCGCCATCTTGGAATCGCGTCATTGCACGTCACTCCCGAATAATCGAAAATGGGCAAATAGGCGGGACGTGGGTTGAGCTGATGCTGAAACCACGCCCACCTAGCGCGGCGGTGGTGACAGCAGTGGCAATCCACCTGTCACTTAAGTGGCCACGCCCTAAATTATGCAGAACTTTAAGGCTTAATATAAATTAAACGGATGAGTTATAAAAAAAATCACCCCCCTCACAGTTGACATGAAGGCCAAAATTAGCTATATAGACCAAAACACTTTTTGAACCAGGCTGTAAACATATTTTTTTCTGCTGTGAAGTTGGGCATTTTAACATGGGGAGTCTATGGGATTGACTCCCTTTTGCAGCCAGTCTCTAGCGGCCAGTCGATGAATTGCAGTTTTAGTCACTTCCGTGTTGGCTTCAAGAGGGAGATCGGGAGGTTGCCACTTGGAATAAACCCAAAACACACGTGATCGTTGTCATGCGGTGAATCTGGCCAATCGTGAAACAGCCATGTGATCATCAGAGCTCCTGCAGCCGCTCTGAAGAAAGTGCGCCGGCTGAGTCAACCGGTTGCTCTCGAATCGCTATCACGGTACTTTGATGCCACACGTGACAGTCACGAGGCGTCGGCGCCGTCTCAAGTCGGACAAAATTTCTAACCAGCATACACTGCTTCAAGTCAGAATTTGATCGAGCTGCGCAGCGCTGCGTTAAGTCAAACGCACCTTTAGTCATTCATTGCACTAAAACGCATTTCATTATACTACACGCGCAACTGTGTATAAACGTCACAATACCGCTTTTGCGCATGTGCCAAAATTCAAACACAACCGCGCTAACAGCAGAGTCTGAGCAATGGCTGCGGCTAAACAAACAGTCATCTGCGTTAGTATGTTTTTCTTAGCACAAAAATTACATCCTTAGTGGAAGGATAACAAATGTGCCAGTACCTTCACATAATAAACGACAATGATTTTACAGATGGGCACGAAGACAGACCGACATCACTGAGTGATGTTTTCACTGGATAAGCAATGCCACATTTGGAAATTATTTAAAGCTGTCCGACAAACGTAATGGATGAAAATTATAATATTTATCTCTGAGATATAACTAGTCTAGACTATAACTAGACAACTGCACGAAATGGAATTATTTAAATACAAGCACCTTGAATTCATATTTAGGTTATATTGCACCAGTTGCATTGACATGTCAGTGACATGCCTAGAGTGGGTGCATAAGCACATACATGTGCATATTGCATAAAGGTACAGCACACTAAAGGATGTGATTGTGGGGTATGGTTAACCTCTTGTAGTAAATTTTGTTCATATCTTTGCTGATAATTGTGCTATTCCTGTTTGTGTCCCATGATAAGGTAATGTGTCCAGAAATTCTCAGAAATAGAAAATGGAAATGGAGGCTGAACCTACAGATGTGGATGGCAGTGATGTGAATGATGGAGCATCTACCCAGAAATGGTTACATATTTTTTTGAAACCAAAACTAGCTTCTGCAATATGCAAACAAATCAACTTTTGGTAACACTTTATAATAACGTTCAGTTGTAAGTCATTTATAAATGATTAGTTAATGATGAAATAATAATTTACAAAACATTCACAAATGATTAATAAGTGATATGCTAACAATTTGTGTATGTTTTGTTCATTTACAAGTCAATTACAAGTTCATTTACAAGTAATTAGTTAATGATGAACTAATCATTTACAAAACATGACTATGTGTTTATAAATGATTAATAAGTGATATGGTGAAAAGCACAAAAATGCAATTATTCTAAAACTATTTTCTTTTTTTAAATAATAATAAATTATTTCCTGTTAAGTGCAAAAAAGTGTAAACCCTTTCTCTCATCAGCACAGACTTGTGTTCTGTGTGGAGTGTTTGGGATCTAGTGATAATGTGAACCAGTTTTACCCTCCACTGAAGATCACATCAGGTGCACAGTGCTAAAATACTTCATGTGTTTACCATCTTTACCCCCACCAGTCAGCCCTTACATTGCAGTACACACAACAAATATTCAAAACCTGTTGTTTAAACACATGAATAAATCATTTACAAATCTTTCTGCATCCCCTAATCTAATGTGTAAACTACTCATCAGCTGTAAATGTTTTACAAACCTGCCAGTTACAGGTTGTGTGGGTATACACATTGGTGGGGAAAGATCTACGAATGATGAGTAAAACATTTACAACTGACAAATTGTTTACACTTTAGATTAGGGGATGCAGAAAGATTTGTAAATGATTTATTCATGATGTGATCTTCAATGGCGGGTAAACATTTCAATGATTGACATTTTAATTATTTATAATTGATTCATAATATATTAACTAGTAACTTATTAACCATTGACTAAGGATCTGTTTAATTATATCATGATATGCTATTTTTTTAAACAAAGATAACTTATGACAGATTTGTAAATCGTTAGCATATTACTTAATCATTTGTGAAGGTATGAAAAGTGATGATTTGTAAATTATTAGTTCATCATTACCTAATCACTTGTAAATGATTTATAACTTAATCTACAAAGCATAGATGAAAATACTAACATATCACTTATTAATCATTTATGAATGCATAGTCATGTTTTGTAAATGATTAGTTAATTATTAACAAATTACTTGTAAATTACTTGTAAATGAATTAACAAAACATACACAAATTGTTAGCATATCACTTAGTAATCTTTTATAAATGTTTTGTAAATGATTATTTCATCATTAACTAATTGCTTATAAATGACTCACAACTAAATGTTATTATAAAGTGTTACCCAACTTTTTTAAGTGGTGGAACTAATATGTCACTTTGTAGGCGGACCGGCTTTTAGCATCACACTGGTTCCCTCAAGAGAGAAAAAAAAAAAAAAAAAAAAAAAAAAAAACAAAAAAAACAAAAAAACAAAAAAAAAAAGCCAATAGGATTATTGCAAAAAATAAGCTCTATGTTCAGCTGTTCATGAAACTTACAGGTTTTGTCCATCAAGATAATCATCACAAAATAATAAAATTCTATGAATTTTGAAGCCTAAATAAAAGCACCAGAACTTAAAAGCTAACCTTACACTGTAACGAATTGCTGTAAAAATTACGGCAATATTTTACAGCTGTGGGCTGTATTTCTTATAATAAACCGCAAAGCACTCTGGGGTCACATGGAGGTTTACCTCAAACCTACAGCATAATGCTGTAAATTTCAAATCTGCAGAGGCAGATTTTCTTCAACGTTCGACATTCGGGAGCGGCAAGAAGAATGATTCATAACTGTGGTAAGTGACGTAGTTCAGTTTTTATTTTTCATGTTTGGTAACTGCAGTAGTATTTGTGAGGCTGTCATCCCAACTTCTGCTGGCAAAGCTCATGAGTTCATCGATGTGGTGCACCGTTTGGGAAAATTTAGAAGCGAAAATGCTCTGTCCTCCGGTCAAAAACCCCGGGGCATTATTCTACAGTTCACGATGCGTCACTTTCGCGACGCGCTCTGGAAAGCTGCAAAGAACTCCCCTTACCTGACAAAACACCACTTAAGATTCGCAGAAGATCTGTCCCCAGAGGATCGGGAGCGGCGCAACAAACTTTGGCCACTTGTTGAGAAAGCACGGCAGCAAGGACGCCGCGCTTACTTCGTTGGCCCGAAGGCGTTTATTGATGGCAAAGAACTTGTTTTACAGGACATGGAAGTCACCGAGTGAAATGAATCTGAGTTAGTTTGCTGTTTTGCCTAAGTATGTGTTTTACCTTTAAAATGCAAACTTAAATGTCAAACTGTAGAATAAGGTACTTTTGAGGTACAATTCAATCTTTTTTTTTTTTTTTTTTTTTTAAATTGAAAAGACCCCTATCTTGTTCTATTTACAAGGGTTTTCTTATTTATAGGATCTCATGGGCTGACTCACCTGTTGTTATAGTTCTGGTGTCCATTGTTCAATGTTTCCAAATTTTTCTATTTGCTCAGTTAATGCAAGAGGGTTGCGTAGTGATGTTAAACGTAAAGCTATTTTTTATATGCTAAATCGCTTAATACTGATTTTTGTTTTATACAAGAGTCGCATGCAAATTCTAGTGATTTTAAGTTTTGGAAATCACAATGGGGTGATGAGTTATTTTCTTCATGTGGTTCTAATTTTTCAGCAGGTGTTTTAACTTTGAAGCACAAATTTAGGGGTAAAATAATAGAGACAATTTCTGATCCTGAAGGCCATTTTCTTTTTTTATTGGTTACTTTAAATGATCTTTTTTTTTGTCCTGGGTAACATTTATGGATTTAATGCTGCAAAAAATAACCTCAAGTTATTTAATTCTATAGAAGTTCATTTAGAATATTTTAAATCTAAATATCGTAATTTGTTTATTATTTTGGGTGGAGACTTTAATCAAACTATAAATAATATTTTGGACCGATCACCTCCTAGACTTTCTGATAGTTCATCAGGCCTTTGTGGTTTGATCTCCCGATTTGGCCTTGTTGACATTTGGTGAGAAAAACATCCTCATGCTTTACAGTTTACTTGGTCTAACAGCTCTGGTTCACTTAGGTCTAGAATTGATTTTTGGTTAATATCGGACTCTTTATCTAATTATATTACTAAGGCTGAAATTTTGCCTTCTCCATTGTCTGATCATAAATCTATCATTCTATCTTTCGATAACCCATCTGCTTATTCAAGAATATGTAACTCGTACTGGAAACTTAATTCTGTTTTATTAGAGGATGCAGAAATTTGTCGAGCTGTGATATCTAAGATTAATTTTTTTCTTAACAAAGCTCAAGCCGAGGATAATTTTAGTTCTAACTGGGAGCTGTTAAAATATAATGTTAGATTAATCTTAGTTAAAGCTGGATCTCAAAAAGCTAAACAATATAAAGCAGAGGAACTTGATATTATTAAAAAACTTGTCTGCCTCTCCAGCACTCCTTTTGAGAATTTGTCTGTTAATCAGAAATCAGAATTGGTTGAACTTCAGAATTCGTTAGATAATTTGTATATACAAAAAGCAAAGGGTGCTTTTGTTCGCTCAAGAAGAAGGTGGTTGGAGGAGGGAGAACGTAACTCCAGCTATTTTTTTAGATTAGAAAAACAGCGAAATCATCTAAATTCTATAAGTAGCCTTAAGGTAAATGGAGTGGTTTTGAAGAATTATAAAGAAATCTCTAATTATTGTGAAGAGTTTTATAAAGACCTTTATCGTTCCAGATACTCTCAACAAAATTTGGACTTTTTTTTTAACTCCCTTGATATGGGCCTTATTTCTAAAATTGATGATAATGGCAAGAATATATGTGAAGCCCCTATTCAAATGAAAGATATTTCTGAGGCTATTGATAAGTTAAAACTAAATAAGTCACCTGGGAATGATGGTTTGACCACAGAGTTTTATAAGAAATTTTCAAATTATCTTTCACCTTTTCTCTTCAATGTTTATTTAGAGAGTCTTAAAAAGGGTATTCTCCCACCTTCTATGACTCAGGGTGTTATAAGTTTGATCCCTAAACCTCAAAAAGACCTCTCTCAGTTGGAAAACTGGCGACCTATAAGTCTTTTAAATAATGACTACAAAATACTAGCCATGATTTTTGCTAAGAAAATTAAATATGTTCTAGATGATATAATAGATGAATATCAGTCAGGTTTTATGACAAACAGACTTATTTCAAACAATATTAGACTTGCTCTTGATATATTAGATTACTCCGATCTGATCCCGGATGACAGTTTTCTGCTTTTTCTTGATTTTTATAAAGCTTTTGATTCGATTGAATTTCCTTTTATTCTTAAGTCCTTGAGTGTTTTTGGTTTTGGCCCTAATTTTATTAATGCAATTCAAACGTTGTACAGTAATGCCAATGCTTCAATTAAGTTACAACATGGTACTACTCATAGGTTTAACATAGATAGAGGCATCCGTCAAGGCTGCCCTATCTCACCTTATCTTTTCCTGCTTCCTATGCAACTTTTAGCCGTCCATATTCAAAATAGTCCTTTGAAAGGTATCTCTGTGGCAAATCAATCAGTATTAATAAGCCAATTGGCTGATGACACAACTCTTTTTCTAAAAAATAAAGATCAAGTTCCTTTAGCTTTGGATAAGATTAAGTTTTTTCCTCTGCTTCTGGTTTATGTCTTAATATTCATAAATGTGAACTTTTATCTGTAAAAGATGCTACTGATGTTAACATTTGTGACATCCCAGTCAAATCTGAAGTTAAATATTTAGGTATAATTTTATGTAAAGATCAGAAAAAGAGATTAAAGCTTAACTTTGAACCTCTTATATTCTCTGTCCGACGTAAATTAAACTCTTGGTTACAGCGTGATCTGTCAATAACAGGTAGAGTATTGCTTTCTAAAGCAGATGGATTATCTCGGGTTATCTATCCTGCAATGGCACTGGATGTTTCTGTGGAAATTTGTAGAACACTAGACAAAATTATACTTGATTTTGTTTGGAATTCTAAAACTCATTTAATTAAAAAAAGCGTTATGTTAGCTGATCGGGCTATGGGGGGGTTTGAGTTAGTGGATTTTTCCACTCTTAACAATTCGTTTAAAGTTAAATGGATAAAGACATTTTTTAAACAACCCTACATCCTGTTGGAATTTTATTCCAAATCATATATTTAATTCAGCTGGAGGTTTACATTTTCTGTTGCGTTGCAACTTTGACATCTCTAAAATACCTTTAACTTTATCTTGTTTTCATAAACAAGCATTAATAAGTTGGTCACTTATATATAACTATAACTTTTCTCCACACAATTATTTTATTTGGAACAATTAAAATATTAGATATAAAAATAAATCTCTTTTTTTTCACAACTGGTTTAATAAAGACATACTTTTAGTTAGTCAGCTTTTAGACAATCATGGTGTCCTTTTTACTTATGAACAATTTATGCAAGAATTTTCTTTTCCTGTCCCCCCAAGAGAATATGCCATTGTTTTTGGTGCAATTCCTGATTGTATTATACCTTTAATCAACTGTGGCCCTAAAGGTTCTTTAGTTTCTCCAATTTTTGATAACACTAACTTATTTGTTAACAAAATTCTTCTCAATACCATGTCAAACAAAGATATTCGTTCAATTATTAATAGATCTCAGATTTCTCTACCTGCTTGTGTAAGTTATTGGAATAACATATTTAGTGATATTGAATGGGAAGAGTTTTGGCTTCTTCGACAAAAATTCTTCTTGTCTAATAAAGTTGCTGAAGTCTCTATTAAAATGGTCCATAATTGCTACCCGGTAAATTACAAACTTGCTAAGTTTAATAATAGTATTTCCCCCAATTGCTCTTTCTGTCTTAAGTCTGAAGAAACAATCAATCATTTATTTTGGGACTGTGTTTATTGTAAAGTATTTTGGGTTGATTTTTCTAATTTTGTTAACAAGTATTTACTTCCAAACTTTTGTATAACTCCCAAAATTGTGTTTTTTGGTTACTCTTTAAATATAGGCTCTTCTCACTGTAAGCATATCATTAATCTATTGCTATTTCTTGCAAAATTTTATATTCATAAATGTAAATGGTCAAAGAAAACCCCTTACTTTTTTATTTTCAGAAAAGATTTTGATATATATGTGAATTCTATAAGAAACTCTAATAACCCCATCGCAATCAAGACTCTTTCTTGGTGTAAATCCTGTAAGCTAATATAATACGCTTTGGATTATTGGATGTAACCCTCACTGTTGTCTTTTTTGTTTTTATTGTTGTAAATGTGATTGTTGACTGCATAATAAAAAAAAAAAAAAAAAAAAAAAAAAAAAAAAAAGGTAACTGCAGTAGTATATTAAGTTGTCTACATTTGCGGTAACCGCAGATTAACGAATCCTCCTTCCGTGGGGCGCAAGGGAGACTTCTACCGGGTTTAAGCAGCGCGGTCGCGGGAGGATTTCGCACGTTCCTCAGCCTTATAGCGGCTATAGGCGGAAAGTCTCTGGGTTCCTACGTTAAGAATAACACGCTTCACTGACAACAGTTGTGATTCACGGTAACGTCGTGTTGTTCAGCACACTTTCTCGTTATTATTTTATGATGAAGATCAAATTTGCACAGGCAGTCATCTGTTAACATGGGCGCCGAAGTGAAACGCGTGACGTTACTAAAGGCTCGCAACTCGCGGTCATCCCGCTCACCGAGGATCAGTGTATGTCAAGTAAACTCTGAACGCTGCTGTTAAAGCGGTTAACGTAAGCAGCGAGACGTGCGAGTACCTTTAATAACTTGCTAATTCTCTTATTAGGGCCCGAGCACCAATGGTGTGAGGACGCTATTGGAATTGCTCCGTTTATTAGGGCCCGAGCACCTGTGGTGCGAAGACCCTCTTGGAATTGCACCGTTTATTATTATTAGGGCCCGAGCACCGGTGGTGCAAGGACCCTATTGGAATTGCTCTGTTTATTAGGGCCCGAGCACCGATGGTGTGAGGAATTGCTCCATTTATTAGGGCTCGAGCCCTAAAAGGGCGAAGGCCCTATTGATCCCCTAAGGATTATTATTATTAGGCCCTATTGTTTTTCTAAGGATTATTATTAGGGCCCGAGCCCTGAAAGGGTGAGAGCCCTATTGTTTTCCTTAGGATTCTTCCACGGTTTGGCCGTGGCGAGGCGTTGAAATTATGGCGAGAAATAAGAAACAGGAAATGGCTAATAACTATTGCACACATTGTCTGATTCTGATGAAACTTCAGCGGTTTGTTCGTGATATGATGCCGATCACATAGATGTGACTATTAGGAGTCAAAGTTATAGCGCCACCAACTGGCAACAGGAAGTGTGTCTCTTTTAAAAATGCTTTGATATCACATGGTGAATTTTACCCGATTTGCTTCAAACTTCATCAGAATAATGTCAAAACACGGCCGATGAGAATCTGTAAAGGGGTCGTTGATACATTAAATGCCGTTGTCATGGCAACCCTGAAAGGGCGAGAGCCCTATTGTTTTCCGAAGGATTATTCTTTTTTATTAGGGCCCAAGCCCTGAAAGGGCGAGAGCCCTATTGTTTTTCGAAGGATTCTTCTTCTTTATTAGGGCCCGAGCCCTAAAAGGGCGAAGGCCCTATTGATTTCCTTAGGATTATTAGGGCCCGAGCCCTGAAAGGGCGAGAGCCCTATTGTTTTTCTTAGGATTATTCTAATTAGGGCCCGAGCCCTGAAAGGGGCGAGAGCCCTATTGTTTTTCTAAGGATTATTATTATTATTTTTTTTATTATTTTTTTTCCACCTTTCGGGGGTTTTTGGGGGCCTTAACATGCTCAAAAACTCTTGAAAATTGGCACACATGTTGGAATCTGCGGCCATTAGGACGCCGCAGAGACTGGGACCCGGGCGTGGCACAGGGGCTCTACAGCGCCCCCTGGAACACCTTCCCAAAACTTGATGTATATCCCACACATACTTGCATGTAGACTTATGAAACTCGGTACACATGTAGATCTCACTGAGCCGAACAACTCACGCACTCTATGTCAGTAGCTAATCCCAACAGGAAGTGAGCTATTCAGGGCTGTTTAAAAAGCGCATGCTCTGGAATTTGATATACTCCTCTGAGGCCTTTATTCCGACGGCCACCAAACTCGGTCAGCATGATCTCAAGACATTGGGGATGCTAAATTGCGAAGGGATTTTTGATATCTCGAACGGTTTGGCCGTGGCGAGGCGACGAAATTATGGCGAGAAATGAGAAACAGGAAATGGCTAATAACTATTGCACACATTGTCTGATTCTGATGAAACTTCAGGAGTTTGTTTGTTGTATGATGCCGATCACATAGATGTGACTATTGAGAGTCAAAGTTATAGCGCCACCAACTGGCAACAGGAAGTGTGTCGTTTTCAAAATGCTTTTAAATCAGCCTCTTAATTTTACTCGATTTGCTTCAAACTTCAAAAGAATAATGTCAAAACATGGCCGATGAGAATCTGTAAAGGGATCGTTGATACATTAAATGCTGTTGCCATGGCAACGTGTCAAACTTTAACATTTGTTTCCTGTGTTTTTGGGGCACTTAATAAGCTTAGATTTTCATGAAACTCAACACACACATCAGTATTAATGATAGTTAGACACTGGCAAAGGCTCATAAATGGGCGTGGAGGAGGCGCTCTATAGCGCCACCTTTTGTCAAAAGTGGGGGGTTAGTTTTAGCTACAGACACCAAACTCGGTATGTATATTGGTCTCATCAAGCCGGACAACTTTCTAATTTACACCCATTAGCTGCGACCAACAGGAAGTCTGCTATTTTGATTTGAATGTGGATTTTTGGAAAAATCAGGCTATAAATAAATTCATACTCCTCCAAGCAGGAATAAGTAGTTCACACCAAACTTTGTCAACATGATGCCAACATACTGAAGATGTTAAATTGCGAGCGGATTTGGGATATCTTGAACGGTTGATTTATGGTGATTTATTAAAATAGCAGTAAAAAACATAACCGTAATTTTAAAATGCAGCATCCAAACACTTCAAAAATTTTTACATACATAGAACTAGTCATTCTGAGAAATAAATGCTTACTTCCATTGATATAAAATAATCAACAAAAAATAGAAAATTAAAAAACTATTAAACATCTGCTCTCACTCTAACTCTCTCACTCTAGCTCTGTGTCGGGGGATGTGCTTAAGTCTGTGTATGTGTGTGTGTGTAAGTGTGACTGGGGGTAGTTGAGTGGCTGTGTGTGTGTGTGTGTGTGTGAGAGAGAGAGAGAGAGACTGAGAGAGACAGAGTGCATTTCAAGTGCATTATCCTAACTCTTCACAACTTTTTACATATGAAAAACAAGTCATTCTTAGGAAATGTGTTCATCATGTTTTCAGAGACCGCAAAAACATTTGAAATATCACACTTCTAAACTGGCAGATAAAGACTGTAATACCAAGGATGAACACAAGATGACCTCATAGGATAAGGAATCTTTTTAACTCTAATCCCATCTCAGTCTCATTGTTTCAGAATGACTTAAAAGAATTTTGCTTTTAACCCTTTCATTGCTGTAACCCTTCAATCCAAACTGGTACAGGGATACTGTTAATGCATGTGCCCGCTGGGCACCGTTCTTCTGATGGCACCAGGGTTGCGGATGCGCTGGCGGCGAGGGCCCGTCATCGCTGCTTGCAGCTATATTTATTATTATTCTTATTATTTTTTGTCAAGGTTTTGGGGGGTTTTGAGGCCCTTAACATGCTCAAAAACTCTTGAAAATTGGCACACACCTTGAAATCTGCGGCCATTAGGGCTGGACAGAGACTGGTACACGGGCGTGGCAAGGGGACTCTACAGCGCCCCCTGGAATTTGAAGGGTCATATATCACACAAACTTGCACTTACACAAATGAAACTCAGTACACATATAGAACTCATCAATCTGAACAACTTTCGCTCTCTATGGCATTAGCTAATCCCAACAGGAAGTTGGTTATTCTGGGTTTTGTCAAAAACGCATGCTCTGGAATTTGATATACTAGTCCTAGGTTTTTTACCCAATTGCCACCAAACCTGGTCAACCTAATCTGAAGACATAGGGGATGAAAAATTGTGAGGGGATTTTTGATATCTCGAACGGTTTGGCCGTGGCGAGGCGTTGAAATTATGGCGAGAAATGAGAAACAGAAAATGGCTAATAACTGTTGCACACATTGTCTGATTAGGATGAAACTTCAGAGGTTTGTTCGTTGTGTGATCCCGATCACATAGATGTGACTATTAGGAGTCAAAGTTATAGCGCCACCAACTGGCAACAGGAAGTGTGTCTCTTTTAAAAGTGCTTTGATATCACATGGTTATTTTTACCCGATTTGCTTCAAACTTCATCAGAATAATGTCAAAACACGGCCGATGAGAATCTGTAAAGGGGTCGTTGATGCATTAAATGTTGTTGTCATGGCAACGTGTCAAACTTTAACATTTGTTTCCTGTGTTTTTGGGGCACTTAATAAGCTTAGATTTTCATGAAACTCAACACACACATCAGTATTAATAATAGTTAGACACTGGCAAAGGCTCATCAATGGGCATGGACGAGGTGCTCTATAGCGCCACCTTTTGTCAAAAGTGGGGGGGTTAGTTTAAGCTACAGACACCAAACTCGGTATGTATATTGGTCTCATCAAGCCGGACAACTTTCTAATTTACACCCATTAGCTGCGACCAACAGGAAGTCTGCTATTTTGATTTGAATGTGGATTTTTGGAAAAATCAGGCTATAAATAAATTAATACTCCTCCAAGCAGGAATAAGTAGTTCACACCAAACTTTGTCAACATGATGCCAACATACTGAAGATGTTATATTGCGAGCGGATTTGGGATATCTTGAACGGTTGATTTATGGTGATTTATTAAATTAGCAGTAAAAAAACATAACTGTAATTTTAAAATGGAGAATCCAAGCACTTCAAAACTTTTTACATACATAGAACTAGTCATTCTGAGAAATAAATGCTTAGATCCATCAATATAAAATAATCTACTAAAAATAGAAAATTAAAAAACTATTCAACATCTGCTTTCACTCTAACTCTCTCACTCTAACTCTGTGTCGGGGGATGGGCTTAAGTCTGTGTATGTGTGTGTGTAAGTGTGACTGAGGTAGTTGAGTGGCTGTGTGTGTGACAGAGAGAGAGAGAGAGAGTGCATTTGAAATGCATTATCCTAACTCTTCACATCTTTTTTTTACATATGAAAAACAAGTCATTCTTAGGAAATATGTTTATCATGTTTTCAGAGACCGCAGAAACATTTAAAATATCACACCTGTAATCTAGCAGATGAAGACTGTAATACCAAGGATGAACACTAGATGACCTCATAGGATAAGGAATCTTTTTCAGCTCATTCTCAGTGTACCAGAATGACTTACAAGCACTTTGCTTTTAACCCTTTCATTGCTGTGACCCTTCAATCCAAACTGGTACAGGGTTACTGTCAATGCATGTGCCCGCTGGGCACCGTTTTTCTGATGGCACCAGGGTTGCGGTTGCGCTGGTGGCGAGGGCCCTTCATCGCTGCTTGCAGCTATATTTCTTCTTCTTCTTCTTCTTATTATTATTTGTCAAGGTTTTGGGGGGTTTTGGGGCCCTTAACATGCTCAAAAACTCTTGAAAATTCGCACACACCTTGGATTCTGCGGCCATTAGGGCCAGGCAGAGACTGGTATATGGGCGTGGCAAGGGGACTCTACAGCGCCCCCTAGAATTTGGAGGGTCATGTAGCACACATACTTGCACATACACATATGAAACTCAGTACACATATAGAACTCATCAGGTTGAACAACTTTCACACTCTATGTCATTAGCTAATCCCAACATGAAGTTGTTTATTCTGGGTTTTGTCAAAAATGCATGCTCTGGAATTTGATATACTAGTCCTAGGTTTTTTACCCAATTGCCACCAAACTTAGTCAACCTGATCTCAAGACATTGGGGATAAAAAATTGTGAGGGGATTTTTGATATCTCAAACGGTTTGGCCGTGGCGAAGCGTCGAAATTATGGCGAGAACTGAGAAACAGGAAATGGCTAATAACTTTTTGCATACATCGTCTGATTTTGATGAAACTTCAGCTGTCTGTTTGTTGTATGATGCCGATCAGATAGATGTGACTCTTAGGAGTCAAAGTTATAGCGCCACCAACTGGCAACAGGAAGTGTGTCTCTTTTAAAAATGCTTTGATATCACATGGTTAGTTTTACCCAATTTGCTTCAAGCTTCATCAGAATAATGTCAAAACACGGCCGATCAGAATCTGTAAAGGGATCGTGGATACATTAAATGCTGTTGCCATGGCAACGTGTCAAACTTTAACATTTGTTTCCTGTGTTTTTGGGGCACTTAATAAGCTTAGATTGTCATGAAACTCAACACACACATCAGTATTAATGATAGTTAGACACTGGCAAAGGCTCATAAACGGGCGTGGACGAGGCACTCTATAGCGCCACCTTTTGTCAAAAGTTGGGGGGTTAGTTTGAGCTACAGACACCAAACTCTGTACTGGTCTAATCAAGCCGGACAACTTTCTATTTTACACCCATTAGCTGCAACCAACAGGAAGTCTGCTATTTTGATTTGAATGTGGATTTTGACGGGCCCTCGCCGCCAGCGCATCCGCAACCCTGGTGCCACCAGAAGAACGGTGTCCAGCGGGCACATGCATTAACAGTATCCCTGTACCAGTTTGGATTGAAGGGTTACAGCAATGAAAGGGTTAAAATCAAAATGCTTTTAAGTCATTCTGAAACAATGAGACTGAGATGGGATTAGAGTTAAAAGGATTCCTTATCCTATGAGGTCATCTTGTGTTCATCCTTGG
>NW_026129876.1:0-130950 GCF_022985175.1 Labeo rohita | reverse complement strand
TTTGGGTTACTAGGGTGCTAGATAGATAGATAGATAGATAGATAGATAGATAGTAATGGTTAGATGATAGATAGATAGATAGATAGATAGTAATGGTTAGATGATAGACAGATAGACAGATAGATAGATAGATAGATAGATAGATAGATAGATAGATGAGTTTGAATGAGTTTGAATGGATTAGAAATACAGTACATAGAAGGGAAGTTTGATTGAGCCTCAAAGGATTCTGGGAGTTTTGACAGTTGAAATTTGAAAAGTGCTGGCTCATTTGAACATTCCGTCAATGTAAGTCTATGGGATTTTTCCCAGTTTTAAACATCATTTTTAGGAAAACCGTAAGTCCAATCAGTTAGAAAAGATATAGCAACTCGAGTCAGACCAGTCTGAAGATCTGGGCTGAGTTTGGAGTTTGTAGAGTTAAAGGTCTAGGAGGAGTAGCAGTCAGAAATTTTAGTCTCAGAAGAATAATAATAATAATAATAATAATAACTTTAAGTTTAAGTAGCATATCAGTAAGTTGGCTTTCTCAAGCCAACTTAATAACTTTAAGTTTAAGTAGCATATCAGTAAGTTGGCTTTCTCAAGCCAACTTAATAACTTTAAGTTTAAGTAGCATATCAGTAAGTTGGCTTTCTCAAGCCAACTTAATAAGAAGAAGTTTAAATAGCAGATCAGTAAGTTGGCTTTCTCAGGCCAACTTAATAATAAGTTTAAATAGCATATCAGTAAGTTGGCTTTCTCAAGCCAACTTAATAAGAAGAAGTTTAAATAGCATATCAGTAAGTTGGCTTTCTCAAGCCAACTTAACTACTCCATCGATACAACACAATGATAATAGAAGAACATATTAAAGAGGTTAAAATGACTGCATATGAGTGTCTGTGACATTTTTTTGTATTAAACTGCACAGCATCGCGTATGGCTCGCTGCCCTCCGTCCGTGCTTATTAATCTACATTTGCAGCTGTTTTAAAGGCTTTAAAAAAACTTGCGATAGAAAACAATAATAATAGAAGAACATATTAAAGATGTAAAAGGACTGCTTTTAAAGGGTATTCTGTGTTTAAATGCACAGCAACGCGTTGCGGCTCGCTGCCCGTTCGTGCTTATTAATCTACACCATTTGCACGTCTTTTCAGGTCTCTTAGACAAAAATATTCCAGCGGTTGTATACAACCCATATAGAAATGTGATATATGGCCATATATGAACATATATATAAAACGATAGTTAATATATGTGAACATATATGTACATAGTTGTAATTGAATGAGCCATATATGATAAATAATATGTACAAACATGTGGATGACTTTTTTTTTTTTTTACTTTTTACGGAGTTATGAAACTATTTGATCATTTAGATAGTCATGAAAGCAGCTAAGAAAAAAGCCTCAATTTTTAACGTCATACAATACACAGCTCATTGTTTTTTTTGTTTTTTTTTAAATCTTCTTGAAGGTACACTGACCATGTCTTGAATAACAAAAAAAGTCGCTGTTTGGATTTTAATGGGCAGATACTTTGTTCTGACAATTTGTGCTACCCTGTCAGATTTTGCTACCTCCCATTAAAACAGATGGTAGCATAATTCGACAGCGAAAAATGCTACCTATCAGATTTTGCTTCCAGCATGATATTAATATTGTGCGAGGCTTTATTAACGTGTACACCTACCCCAACCCTAAACATAACATTACAGTATTAAAAACACAGTGTTGGTAGCACAATCTGACAGGTAGCATTATTTGTTAAAACACCGGGACATTTGCTCGTGTGCGCGCCTCACCCATTTGAAATATTTTTCACAGACGCCATTTTCTTCCCTCGCGATGCGGAGCATATGAGGACGGGAAACAACGAAATAAAGTGTTTAATCTTACGCACAAAATGTGTTTTGTAATATCATATCGTTGTATAATGATATTAATGTGCTGTATGCCGCTAAACTTTTCTCAAAGTCATTTTTTTCCACTCGCGATGTGGAACAGACGAGAGCTGTGTACTCCTAAACTTCTTCTCGGAGAGATAACGTTAACTTTATTTCCTTTCACTGGCGATGCGGAGCAGACAGGGTATTTATAAAGGAAACACCGAAAGTAAGTGTTTTACCTCAATTGCGATATGTGTTTTATAAGATAATATTACTTTATGACGATATTAACGTTACACAGTGCATGCCTAAACAAGCCTAAACGTTTCTCACAGATTTGAATTGTTATGCAGTGTTGACATGGAGGTCGCTTTTAACAGGGAAAGTAAGTGTTTTATCTCATTTAAAATATGTATTTTATGATGTCATTCATTTATAGCGAAATTTATGTGTATTTATGTATTCACACTGTTTCTCAGAGCAATATTTTCTTTCACTCACAATGCGGAGCAGACAGGGAAGTTGGTTTTATCAAGGAAAACACAGAAAGTAAGTGTTTTACCTCATTTACATTATGTATAATATTACTTTATGACCACATTAATATGTTGTGTACACCTAAACGTTTCTCACAGATCTCAATTGCTAGGCAGTGCTGGCCTACAGATAATTTTTAACAGGGAAAGTAAGTGTTTTATCTCATTTATTAAATTTGTATTTTATAACATCATATTGATTTATAGTGATATTTATGTGCTGTACTCTCCTTAACTTTTTCTCAGAGAGATATTTTCTTTCAATCACGATGCGGAGCAGATGGGAAAGTTGGTTTTTTAAGGAAAATGCCAAAAGTATGTGTTTTACTTTGTTTACGTTATGTGTAATATTACTTTTTGATGATATTAATATGCTGTGTGCAACTAAACATTTCTCAGAGATCTGAATTTTTATGCAGTGCTGAGGTGGAGGTCGCTTTTAACAGGGAAACACTAGAAGTAAGTATCTCATTTAAAATATGTATTTAAGTAAGTGTTTTACTTCATTTACATTATGTATTTTATAAGATAATATCACTTTATGATGACATTTATATGATGTGCACCCTAAACAATCCTAAATGTTTCTCACAGATATTAATTTCTATGCAGTACTGACATGAAGGTCGCTTTTAATAAAAGTCATGTTTAAAAAAAAAAAAAAAAAATCATGAAATTGTATTATTTGTGTCCTAAGAGGACGGAAAATAGCAGTGCATTCATTTTCTGATTTCTCTTCATCGTCTTGCCCTTTTTAGGATTAATGTGCTTCTAACTTAATTGTCTGCATTTTTTTTTTTAAGATGCTGTGATGATGATCCACTTCTGGCCAAATTGGTACAGCCTTGAACTGCAAAATGGCAGAGCTCCGAACTGCATCAGCAAAAAATTTAAAAAAGTTCAGAATTAAAGTAGTTGTCACTTGATTGCCACTTGATTGTTTTCTGTTACTTCAGCCAAAAATAAAAATGTTGTATTATTTAATGGCCATCAAGTTGATTCAAACCTGAATGAGCTTATTCTTCTGCTGAACACAAAAATATTGTGAAGAATGTTTGTAAACAATTGCTGTCCACTTACTTCCATGGTAGGAAAATACTAAGGAAGTAAGTGGAGCCCCAAAACTGTTTACATATACATTGTTGCCCATATATGAACATGTATTATATAGACATATATGTTCCATATATGTGTGTATTTGGGAAAATATATCTGACATATTTGAAAGCGGCTATTTTTGTAATATTTTGAAATATATGTTGCATATATGTACAAGTATCTGACATATATTTTGTATATCTGTGTAATCCATACATGGACATATATATTATATATGTGTTTTACATATATTGCCATATATCAGATTTTCGTATGGGAATCCACCCCTTAGAACACATTAAGAGCTAAATTCAGGTGTTTGTGAGCTGTTGCATGTAAAACTGAAAGCGTCGTGTCGATCGCGCGATCACTGCAGCGTCCTCATTAAACATCTTTATTTGGACATGGTAAAGACTTATAAATGAGAACACTCCATCGATAGCACACAATAATAGTAGAAGGACATATTAAACAGGTAAAATGAGCTTGTCAGATATTCTGTGTATGCAATGCGAGTCGCGGCTCACTGCTCTCCGTCAGTGCTCAAAAAACTACATCATTTTCAGCTTTTAGAGGCTATTAAATAAAAACACTCCAGCAATAGAACACAATAATAATAGAAGAACATATTAAAAAGGGGAAAATAAGTTCTTATAAATGCCTGTGACATATTTTGTCTTAAACTTGCAGAGCAATTGTCATTTTAGGATTCTTCTCTTTCTGCATCTAAACACCTAAAAACATAAAACCTGCCCTGTTATACTATTTTTATTTATTTATTGTTTATTTTTATTTATTTTTTTCAAATAGAAAAAAATAGTGGCAATTTAATCTTAATGTGGTTCAGAGATTAAGGGCATAACGCTAATGCTGTCCACACGAGGGAGTCACAGGATAGCTAATCATTCAAGATCTCAACTCAAAACTTTGATAAGGTTTCATTTAGGTGACTAAATAACAAATGCATATAAATTAATTATATTTTCATAACCTTTAATAAAGCCCAATATAGTAAGTATGCAAAAAACTGTAATCTCCTAAATACTGATAGACCATTACTTTTTTTTTTAACTTAATTTTAATGGTATTGACAATATATTTTTCAAGTTGTCAGTCATAACTGAATGTACGTCCAAGTGAAGAAGGGGCACTATATTAGTCATCTATTTTCATATTGTGCATATAATAGTACTCACATATGGACTTACTTGAATTTACTTGAAAACAGACATGTCCACTGAATAGCTAGATCATCTACAGAAGCCATTGTGCTTGGATCCCAGTGATCGCCTTGAGTTAAACCGCATTGTTTTAGTTACCTTCTGTGTCGTTGCCCAGACTGCTTCAGTGACAGGACTTTAAAATAGCAAACAGGGAAAACAGTAATAGACATGACTTATTTCGCATTTGACTTATTTGTCTTTTAAAGCGTTTTCAAATAAAATATTTCAGCGATTGTATGCAATCCACCCATTAGAACACATGAAGAGCTAAATTCTAGTGTTTTGGGGCTGTTTTATATAAAACGAAAAGTTTTCTCTCTTTAAATGCACAGCAATGCGCCACAGCTCGATCGCTGCCCTCCGTCCGTGCTCACAAAACTACATCATTTGCAGCTTTTAAAGGCTTTTAAATAAAAACACTCCAGCGATAGAACACAATAATAATAGAAGAACATATTAAAAAAGTTTAAAATGAGCGCTTATAAATGCCTGCCACATTTTTTGTTGAACTTGCAGAGCAACGCACTGTGGCTCGCTGTTCTCCGTCGGTGCTGACTAATCTACATTATTTACAGCTGTTTGAAAGGCTTTTAAATGAAAACACTCCAGCGATACAACACAATAAGAGTAGAAGAACATATTAAAGAGGTAAAATGGCTGTTTTTGAGATATTCTGTGTTTACATGCACAGCAACGCGTTGCGGCTCGGACGATTGCGTCCAAGTGAAGACTCTTGAAAAGACACATGTCCACTGAACAGCTAGATTATCTACAGAAGCCATTGTGCTTGGACAAGACTTTAAAATAGCAAACAGGGAAAAAAAGACATGACTTATTTTGCATCCAGCTAGCCAACTCTGTTGAAGCTGTTGTCATAGCCTAGTAGGTGGGCCAGCTCAAGAATTCCAGACACACAAGTACTCTGGTTCTTTGGCCCCAAGGCTGCCAAGGCCGGCTTTGCCAAGCCAACATCAAAGTTAGTTCACTAACTTTAGTTTCTAGTTATTATTCTTGTTCTTCTTCTGAGACTAAAATTTCTGACTGCTACTCCTCCTAGAGCTTTAACTCTACAAACTCCAAACTCAGCCCAGATCTTCAGACTGATCGGACTTACGATCTTCCTAAAAATGCTGTTTAAAACTCGGAAAAATCCCATAGACTTACATTGACGGAATGTTCAAATGAGCCAACACTATTCAAACTCCAACTGTCAAAACTCCCAGAATCCTGAGACTCAATCAAACTTCCCTTCTATGTACTGTATTTTGAATCAATTTAAACTCATTCAAACTCATCTATCTATCTATCTATCTATCTATCTATCTATCTGTCTGTCTGTCTGTCTGTCTATTTATGGCTAGCAACCAGAGCCATGCTATCAACTTGCTAATCATGTTAGAAACATGCTAGCAACTTGCTAATCATGCTAGAAACATGTTAACAACTTTGTTAATCATGCTAGAAATATGCTAGCAAATTGCTAATCATGTTAGAAACATGCTAGCAACTTGCTAATCATGCTAGAAACATGCTAGCAACATGCTAACAACTTGCTAATCATGTTAGAAACATGCTAGCAACTTGCTAATCATGTTAGAAACATGCTAGCAACTTGTTAATCATGCTAGAAATATGCTAGCAACATGTTAACAACTTGCTAATCATGTAAGAAACATGCTAGCAACTTGCTAATCATGTTAGAAACATGCTAGCAATTTGCTAATCATGCTAGAAACATGCTAGCAACATGCTAACATCTCAACTTTTCAGAATGCCCCAAGTGCACCGTGGGTCATGTGACAATAACCAACCAATTAGCTTCATCCTTTCCTGTAACAAAACTGAAAGCTCAGCCAAGATGGAGAAACAGCTGATCATAGTTGTACAGGGATAGCCATTTTTAAATAAATTTAGTAGCAGAGCTACAGCAAGCAATTTTTAGTGCTAGAAATCCGTTTGTCCTTTGATTAAATTTCCGCGTCTTCATTGAGAGTGCGGGTCATGGTTGCTTAGCAACGGCAGACGCCACAGAAGTGCAAGCTACAGAGCGCTTTGGAAAGAAGGAGAAATCGCCGTGCCTACCGTTTTCCACGCATTTTTAGGCGCTATATGTGAACAGCCCCTTAATGCATTATACAATGTTGAAGTTTACAACATAGAGGTGTGCCCAGTTCGCTCACATAAGCAAATTGCGAGCACTTTCCACGGTAGACCGTGCTAACTTGTTGATCAGCCACTTCAGCCGTTTCATCGTCAGACTCTGGCTCGAATTGGTATGGTAAAATCGATGCCATCTTTTCTATGTATTGACAAGTTTCCAGGCCTGTCAGTCAGTTATGGCAATGGCTGTTTCGTTCTCCGACACACTGTACGCGATAGACCAATCATAAAGGACTGCGCCATCTGACCAATCACAGCAGTGAGGGCTCACGGAAAGGAGTGGTTTAGAGAGACTGATTCTTCGACCTGCTTTGCACGAGTCGTTCACGAATCATTTAGAACATGGGGTATAATTAAATCTATTTTTGGAGAAAACTGAAGTGTTTTTTGACCTTGCATACATGTAAACCTGTTTTGGGAGCCTATTAAAACAATATTAGCAACCTTTAAAATGGCATAATAGGGGCACTTTAAGTGTTATACATGCATTGTTTTAAATAAAGAATTCAATATTTTGTAATTATTGTGTCTGTTTTAATTGAATTCCAGTAGTACCTATGTAGAGTAAAAATAAAATAAATTTAAATGAATTCGATATAAAAAAGATAAAATCTACTGAAATCTATATTAAAATGAATGAATTACAGTAGTGTACTGATAAATTTGACTTTTTTATAGTATTTTACTGTAAAACAGTACAGTTTGCTACTGTAAATCTTAATTACAGTAACTTACTGGCAACAGTGTTTAACAGTGTTTTAGTGTCTAACAGTATAGCAAATTTTGGCAGAAGTTTGATCGCAACATATAATCATTGCCATTTATAGTGTTATAGTGTATATTGTTTGTTTCAATACTGTACATTTCTGCCATAGTCACCACTTATAAGTTACTCCTAAATATAATGTCAAAAATTTAATTTTCTGTGATGCTGCTTTGCAACAATTTGTATTGTGAAAAACATTATACAAATAATCATGCGTTTAATTGAATAGAATTTTTTTAATTTGTTCTGTTTTGACAGAAAATGACCTGGCTTGGATTGATTTCACAAAATTCTAAACACAATAGTTTGCTGTAAGAAATTACTAGGAAAGGGATAGTTCAGCCCAAACGGGGAATGCTGCCATCATTTACCTTAATCCAATAAATAACTTTAAAGGCAAATAAAATGTATTTAATATGTTTACTAGTGCTGAAATGTATTTACATATTAATGGTATTTTTTCAGAGGCATTTGTTGCTAAAGTTACTGTCACTTTTATTCTAATATTTTATTCTAATGATTCTAATAACAAATGTTACATTGTGTGTGCTCTGCCCCTTTTTGCTGCATGCTTTGTTTGTCTTCACAGTTACCCTCTCTGGTTGCCATAGTCATTCACTGAACACAACCATACCTTGTTTGTTATCATGGTTCACTCACTGGTCCCTTTTGTTCCTTAGTGTATATATAACCCTTGTGTTTCTCTTGTGCTTTCTCAGTTGTTTGAAGCAATGCACCTGTTCCTGGTGTTCTCTGTGTTTGTGTTTGCTGTTTGGTTTTATTTATTAAATACCTGCACTTAGATCCACACCTCTGCCTGGTACATTTCAGTAAGAACTACTAAAAGAGAATCTTTTTGTCATGATAAAAGTGACCATTTTCACAGCATGGTAAATTACTCCCAGAGGAGGATATCAAGATTTACATATTCAGTGATAAGTACTGAGTTTGACGCATGAGGAAGTGAATGTATTTGCATATTTTTTGCCCTCTGCTCAGGCATCCATCAGCAAAGCAGCTTTTCTCATTGCACCAAAATATAGCTGAGTTACTGAAAAGTTAGCTGAAAGAACAGCAGGCACATTGCTGCTTTGCTGTCATTATAATCTGAATGATGATTAAGACTATAGTTAAAGAGTAACATGGTATGCAAAACTATGTGTGAAGCTAACCACTTTTTTTTTAGTTAATTTGCATTTTACCTTCAAATTGATGTAGCAGGTACATTATAATTGCACTTGCCACCTCTTCCACAAAGGGTAAAATAGTACACAGTGTACTCATGGCAACGTGTAGCAAACGTTGCACTGCTGCAGAATGGATTTCTTAGCTTTTTTAGGCATATAACTACACGTCTTACTATTACTATTGCTAAATTGGACCTTCTTGTACATCAGGGTTTCTGAATGCCACAAAATGACACATTAAAAAAAATATATTAATTAATTAATTAATTAAACTAACATTCATTCACAGTAGATTTCTTTATGAAAATTAAAATGATAGAACCTTGACCTGTGAGATCTTTAAGGGTAAATATTTATTAATGTACTATTAATTTTTACTAGATTATTTACTACAGGGAGAACCCAGCTGGTGCATTCTGGGCTTAATTAAGGGCATAATGGTGGAAGCACTTGTGGCAACCAGTAAATGTGCTCTATATCAGCATGGCTGTGATTCAGCAGTAGGCACGAGGCCACAAACTAAGCACCGTAATCACAGCCATGCTGATATAGAGCCATATCGCATGGCTACAAGTGTGATATTACATTTGTAAAACAATTTGACGCCACAATTATGTAAATTAAAAAGAAACAACCACAGAGTGTCTCAAAAAATAAACTTTTGTGTGCTAAAGTGCTTCTTTCCACCTAATTCAGAAAAAAAAAATTGTGTGCATTTCAATTTTAATGTCATACAAGAAAGTCCACACAATACACACAAACCATCAACCTGACCAAACTTTAGAATTAGAGAACTGTGATAGCACCAGTGGTGTAGTCACTTAGGAGGTGAGTATACTGTGAATTTACAACTTTGAGTGGTGTTAACCTGTGGCAAATTTAGGTGAATTGGTATGATCTGGAAAGGCATACACTTCTCAATAAAAGGTCTAACAGCTGAAAATGCATATCAGCAAAAACAAAGCCCTGAGGTCAAAAGAACTACCTGTAGAATCCATTACCCTTAACAGAAGAATTTTAGAATAACCAGGACTCTTCCTAGAGCTGCCCTTCTGGCCAAACTAAGCAATCATTGGAGAAAGGCCTTGGTTAGAGTGGTCACCAAGAAGCTGATGATCACTCTAGGTGAGCTTCAAGATGCATGCTAATAAGTAGCTAGTTAACAGTGTGAATTGGTTCCTATACTAAAGTGTTACCATCAAGATGCACATCCTGATTTTGCTGAGTTAGATGTGTTCCTGGGTCAACATATTTTGTTGACCCTGGAACAACATTTTAATCGCAAAATTTTATCTTGACCACATCCCTACACCTAAATCTAACCTTACCCATGAGTAATCCCTAAAATCAGAGGAAATGATAGATGAATGACACTGATGTACAAGCACCAAACGCTGATTGTAAGCCTAAACTTTACAAAAACTATAAACTGTTTTTTCAAATCTGATTGGTTAATCACAATATTGTTGCAGGGTCAACAAAGATGTTGATCCAGGAACATGTCGTACTTGGTAAAATCAGGTTCTGCCTTCAGACTCACTGCAAACTTCGAGGTGAGTATGTTGGGGCTGGTTGGAGCTAAACTCTGCAGGATATTGGCCCTCCAGGTTTGGACACCCCTAGAATATTATGAGATGGATCGACTGTGCGAGTGTGATTACCTGCATCTGATACAGCATTTATTCTTCACGTCTATGTCATATTCATAATAAAACATTAGTTTGAATGTCCATTGAGGATATCTTTGTCATAGTATCCATTCAAAGGTTGTGGGGATTTCCCACTGATCAGTGCATTTGCTGGTCGGGTCTTAAAATATAAGTTATGAAACTTTGCCCTAAGCCAAAACTATTTGCTCTGGAACAAATGATTGATTAATCAGAACAAAGACTGTCTGTTAGATACATCCAAAACAAATTATATTTCATGTTCCACTATAGAAACATCAGAGTCAGTGGTAAAATATTCAAATAAAGCAGTAAATATTCAAACATCTATATTAGTAATATATTGAGGATCAAATCTATGTCTTTTTTGGTTGCCAATCCAACTTTCAAAATATCCCAAACTTTCACTTTCTTACCTTTATGTACAATCTCTGCCACAGTCAGTCGATAGTCCTGGGGCTCCTGCTCACTGGAGATTTGCAGACACTGCTCCCCCTTCAGTGGAACCAGCTCTAGCAGAGGATCCAAGCTTTCTACTCCACACAAGAGAATAACCACACTGGTCTCCGGTCGCAATACACGAGCCAGAAAGAAGCGCCGGAGCTGGCATAGCCCCTCCAGCATGCCACGCGACAGGATAAGCAGCTTACATTTGTATCCTCCAAGGCGCAGGAAGTCATCCCGGCGACTGGTCACCAAAGCAATATCATAACAACAGATGCCAGCCTCAGAAATGGGGCCCACCAGGTGGAAGCGCAGGTACGATGCCCACTGCTCAGCCTCTGACTCATAAATGATCAGGAGATCTTCAGCTAAAAAAAGGTGTAAACATTGTAACTGCCTGTCTGATTTTATAAAAACATTGGTAAATGTATAATTGCAAATTGTGTAATTATGTAAAATATTCTATCATATTGTGTTTTAGTATTCTGTTCTGGTTAGTGGTGCAACATTTTTAAATAGCCTATTTCTTCCAGACAAAACCTCAGTGCATAACTCGTCCCACACCATTGGTCATACCCTCATGGGTTGTCAAACCCTTACAGAGGAGAGGTCTGTTATGAGTTTTATAAGCTATGGTGCCCACAGTGCTCATAGAGACAGAGAGATTGGCTCATTTGATTCTGAAAGCTAAGCACTCTGGAAGTATCACCCTGGCAACTGTCTAATTAAACCCTAGCAACCATATAGCAACATGTACAAGCCATATCTCAGCAACAAAGTTTTGTGGAGACATGGGTGTTGGCTCCATTATAAACAATCAGAACAACCTAGCAACTGCCCAGTGCCAAGTGTTGCCATGGCAAGCACCACTTACATTTTCTTTATTTCCTTCTCATTGTCTTACATTTCTTCTTCTGGTTATTTTTAAAGGGGTCATGAACTGCCTTTGTTTTTTTTTTATTTTATACTGTTCTCTGAGGTCCACTTATAATGTTATCAAGATGATGTTTTAAAAAACATCATAATTTAGAAGTAATAAGCTATTTTCGGTGGCACTGCACAGCGTCGTGTTGTCTTCAGAACCATCTTTATCATTTGGTTTCTGCTAGACCTGCGCATTCGCCTCTCATAAACACTACATATGCAAATCGGTGGGCAGGGCTAAACAGGCAGTGATGCTGATCGTCTTCTGCGGAGGTGGTACTTATCCACACTATCCACATCATAGAGTAGTTCCAAAAGCTGTCATTTTGGCAGACTGGCTTCAATATAAACTGTTTTTACACTAATGACAAAGTTTTGAGCTCTGAAACTTTTTTTTTAGTAGTACAATGACGTCCTAAATGTCACAAGATCAATGGAATTTTCATGACCCCTTCAAAAATCACCTAGTTTAATTAATTTATTTATATTTTGTTTTAACAAAGTTATGTAACTATTATTTAGTATGTAACTCACTTAGATATTTAAGATACAGTTAGATTCCACAGTTTTAATATAATACAATTTAAAACTTAATAAATTTTTAAAACACACACACAATTTGCACTTAGATTTGGGAATGTGCAGTAAAGTTATGTAATTTAAATGTTTTATATTTGGTTTCAGCTATATCAGAGTTTAAAATCAGTAAATGCAAATGGCAAAATGTTTCTTTAGTTGTACAGTCTGTACAAAACATCTTGTGACAACATTTACAACATTTTTAAAGTTTAAGTGGTAAATTAACTTAACTAAGATATATACTCAAACACAATAAAGGCACAAAGATAAACTTACATGTATTGCTCATCTCTCTGTCTCTGTACCAATGTGTGCTGCTATGTCCTATGATGATGAGAGTGTTTGATCAAACAACAGCACTTTATGCACTCTGACCAATCTCTCCACGGTCTGCTAGTTTCCGTGTCATGGAGGCACAGGTATCTGAATGGTGAAGATTTCCTTTTACATGCTTTTATATATATATATCTATATATCTATATATATATCTATATATATACATAGAGGAAGTAATGTTGATTATTTTAAGGTGTCATTTTTATGCTAGTAATTTTTTTTTAATCGCATTGTTTAGTCTCCATATTTTAGATGAGAGGGAGATAGACAGATGAGAGACCTACTTAAAGTGTGGGAAAGCTAATATGGGTAAAACTTTACAATAAGGCTTCGTTTGTTAACTATATTTAATGCATAAACTAGCATGAACTAACAATGAGTAATACATTGTTACAGTATTTATTAATCTTTGATAAAGGTGCCATAGAATGGAAAACAGTATTTACCTTGGCATAGTTGAATAATAACAGTTCTGTACATGGAAATGATATACCGTGAACCTCAAACACCATTGTTTCCTCCATGCAAATCTTGTGCGTGCAAAAGACTACTGAAAAAGAGGCGTATCCCGACATACACCATACACTGTAAAAACTTTTACTATGATCTACTAAATGTTTTTGGTGAAACATTTTTACACTGAAAAATATTGAGTAAATTTTAAAGTTGTGAAATCATTAAAATATACTTTAAGAATCAAGTAAAGGTAATTAAAAAAATTAAGTAGATTCAAATAATTTGATTAATTAATCTCTTAAATAAAATTGAGCAAATATAATTAAAATATTTATGCAATGCAATAGTAATTCAACAGTAAATCCAAAACAAAAAAATTGAGTAGATTTCATTTATATGTTGTATATACAAATGTCCTATATTTACTTTTTTTTACTTATATATTTTTAATTGTAGTTACCATTTACTCTGTGAGTACTTTACAATAAATATAACAAAATTAAATGACAAACAAAACACAATATTTTAATTTAATTTAATTAGTATTTTAACAGTATTTTAAACTTTTATTTGTCAAATTTGACCATAACTGCAATTCAACCATACTTTGCAAATGACAACTTGTTATATAAATTTTAGCCACTGAACTGTGGATACTTACAAACATACAAAATTCATCAAAAATAACATTTAAAATTTTAGGTGTTATTCTACTGTAACTTGCCAAATTAGACCAAAGAAAAAAAAAAACATGTCATTAAAAGGTTAGTTCACCAAAAAATGTAAATTCTTTCATTAATTACTTACCCTCATGTCATTCCAAAGCCATAAGACCTCTGGTTGATCTTCGGAACACAAAGATATTTTTGATGAAATCCAAGAGCTTTCTGATCCTCCAAAGACAACGACGCAACTGACACGTTCAAGACCCAGAAAGGTAGTAAGGACATTGTTAAAATAGTCCATGTGACATCAGTGGTTCAACCGTAATTATATGAAGCTACAAGAATACTTTCTGTGCGCAAAGAAAAGTAAAATAACTTTATTCAACAACTATAGTTGAACCACAGATGTCAAATGGACCATTTTATCAATGTCATTACTGCATTTCTGGGCCTTGAACTTTTCAGCTCCCTTGCTGTCTATCAAGGGCCAGAGAGATTCAATCAAAAATCTCTTTATTTGTGTTCTGAAGATGAATAAAGGTTTTAGTGGTTTGGAACGACGTGAGGGTGAGTAATTAATGATATAATTGTCTTTTTGGGTGAACTATCTCTTTAATTCTAGTTTAACCTGGTATACTTTTGTAACAGGACTCGTCAGAAGCGTGAGTAGATCCAAGTGCAAGCTTTATTATACAGATCGTAGTCAAGACAGGCAGGGTCAGACGCCAGCAAACAGTAACATCCAGGGCGAGACAAGAGCGTAATCCAAAAAACATCCAAGGTCAAAATCCAAGGTCAAAATCCAAGAGGACAGTCCAAAAGTAACAAATTAAACAAGGCAATGAAACAAGGCAAAACTAGAACAATGAAACAATGACCATGAAAAACAACTATAAACAAGGAAAACACTTGGTAGAGTCCACACAGGCAAAACAATACTTCGCAATGCCTGTTTGGCATGGCCCTCCTTATATGGCTGCCAAACAGGAAGTAGCCATAGAAGCAGCAGAGGGAGCGGTAACAGGCAGTCCATGGGTAAGGACTCCCTCTGCTGGCGTGGCATTACAACTTTGCAAATGACAACACAAATACATTGAAATTTTTGCCACTGAACTGTGGATATGCAGACTTACAAAGAAAAAAAAATCATCAAAAATTACTTGGCCTTAAAAAAAATTAAGCAGAGTTATATTAAAAATGGTCCTGACTCTTCCAAGCTCTGTAATGGCATTTGGTGGGTGATAGTGTTCAACAGTCCAAAAGAAAGTCAGATAAAGTGCATCCATCCATAATAAAAAGTGCCTCACACAGGTCCGGGAGGGTGAACAAAGGCCTCCCATAGCGAATTCATGCATTTTTGTAAGAAATATTTACAGACATTTACAAAGGCTCAGAGGTGGCATGGATGTTTTAAATTCATAATGTTGTAAGATAAATGTTTTAAATATAAAATTTTGAATATAGAACTACTGTTTGATTGAAATGATTTGAAAAACTAAACTGTGACAGCGACGTACTGCCAGTGCCATCTTAAGTCGGACAAAAACTAGTCTTCTACCACGCTACAATCCATCACGCTCCCTAAGGTCACAAAACTCTGGACTGTTGGTAGTACCTAGGATAGCAAAGTCCACTAAAGGAGGTAGAGCTTTTTCACATTTGGCACCCAAACTCTGGAACAGCCTTCCTGATAACGTTCGGGGTTCAGACACACTCTCTCTATTTAAATCTAGATTAAAGACACATCTTTTTAGCCAAGCATTCAAATAATGCATCTCATAAACTTTTTCTGCAGCTATATCTGATCAAATGTTCATTTTAATCTTTTAGCTCTGGTTTAACAAACCTTCCTTTTCTTAGTTTGAACAGCAGCTACGCTAATTATGTTCCTATTTGTTCTCTGTTTTTGCCATGGGATTGACATCCCATGGTAACTAGGAATTCACAAGCTCCAGTGTGGATCCAGAACACTTAAGAAAAGATGATGCCAACCCTTCAGAGGACTTCAGATGATGCCAACCCTGAAAACATACAGCACTACCAAATTCTGCTACAAATTTATAGTGTTCTTTGTCTGTTTGATTACGTCATTAATTGATCTTTACCAGACATCTCTACCATATGTACATCAAGCTACTACTACATATATAGTAAAAATGTCAATTTGGTGTAAAGCTGCTTTGCAACGATATGTATCGTGAAAAGCGCTATACAAATAAATTTGAATTGAATTGAATTGAAAATTTCTAAGTTGAACACACCTACTGATTTTATCACTAAATCATTCATTCAACTGATTTGATTGAACAGCTGATTCATTCAGCAAAGCAAATGACTGTCTTTATGAACAGGTAATTGAGTCATTGACTCACTAGATACATTTAAAAATGCACATTCATTCATAATGCTGTGACTTTGAAACTAATTTCATTGATGAAATAGAGCAAAATCAGACAATATTGTTAGAGTCATACAATGTACGTCACTAAATATTAACTTCTTGTTTATTGAACTGTTGTATTAATTGTTTTAACGATGTGCGATTTAACATTATCAAGTATTTTGCGAAAAACATTCAAAACACCTCTACAGAGTGCACGCATGATTCAGTCTATTGAAAACGCATTTAGAAAGACCACAAATTCATCACTTCATACAGTTTTTCACATGAAGAGTGCCATTTTCCCCAAAAATGACCATGATTACAAATGTGATATACATTTTTACAACAGTTCATAAAAAAGTAATTTAAGAGACGTTTGGACACCGTATTGCCTGTTTTACTCTATTTCACCAACAAAAATCATTCCAAACACAGTCACAGCACTGTTTTGCATCTCTGAGCAACATGATGGTGTTTCATTCCTGAACGAATCAACGTTTAAATGATTCGATCGCATTTACTAATTGCATTTACTCACTTAGTAACATTGATTTGCTGTCACTTATTGGGGGTTTTAAATTCACATTTTCACTTTTTTTTCTCTCATGTTTTAAATCATTTCAAAAATCAGTATTCAACATTTTGTTTACTATCCCAAAACAGTATTTATGCATTTGTAATTGCAGGTTAAATGCATTCATGTTTTGAAATAAACAGTGTGTAAATACATCTAAATGCCACTTTAGATGCAGCTTCTGTGATGATTTAATTTGCTTGATAACAGCCCATATGTCTTACTATTCTAATTCACTGATTAAATGTAAGAATTTGACAAAAAAGATAACGGACACTTGTAGGAAAAAATGGCTGTATAAAAGTAAAAATGTCCATAAAATGTAAAAAAAAAAAAAAAAAATTCCAACTAATTGGAAAAGATTAGTTTCTATCAGTGTGAACTGACCACCACACAGAATATGAAGGATATCAAAAACATTATTTCAGTTTTTTTGAGTCAGTTGTCCACAGCAGTCCTTAAGGTTGAAAGAAGAAAGTCATATACACCTAGGATGCTTTAAGGATGAGTAAATCATGGGCTAATATTCATTGTTTGGGTGAACTAACCCTTTAAAGTTCTTAGGGTATCACAGATCCAAGGCATATGTCAATCCCACAAGATAGGAGCAGGCTCTGCTAAGATCACGGAGTTGGTTGAGGACAGCTAATTCCTCTTGAACACCAAAAGGTGGATCAAATATAAAGAATAACAGGTTAGAGCTAATATTTAGCCTGTATGTTACAAGACAAGGACATAGACAATATGGTTCATATCACCTGGAGAAGCAGACCATTTTCATAGTGCTACAAATCATGACTAAAAAGTTAAAATCTCCATGTGGGAGACTGTGCAACAATTTACATCAATATTCTTATTGAACAGTAGAATTTACTGTTGGAAACTATATTTTCCATGATTCTGAAAAGAATATTACTTGCAAAGATTTCAAATGACACCAACCATGGATGGACTTACAAGACTGCTATATATTATTAATATTTTTGAAATAATTATGATCACAAGCTTTCTTGTTTTTAAAGAAGTAGGTGGCATCCAATATGTAGATGACATTTTCTTCTAAAACTCTGCTCCTTGGTGATTCATATAATACAAGTTCCCAGTTCTTGTCTCTTTGAGAGTAGATAAAAAACATATAGGCTACACACATACATACATTTTTTACCAAAAAAAAAAAAAAAAAAGAAAAAAAAACCTTATTAAAGTTTTATTTAAACATTTCATAAATGTTATTAGATAAACTTGTCAGTCATGTTTTGTTACCTGTGTTTCTACATGTATAAATATAATTATACTGAAACATTATGGTAAACTGCACTTACCTCTTGCCTTGTGTTGTTAATTTAGAAGTTTTTAGACGATGATGTCAGTGCTGTAAAACAATTGTTCAACAGTTTTGCCATTAGATTCATAGATTTACACTTCAAATTAATAACAGTAAGGTAGTGGTTGACTGCCCCTGTGAAAATTAGTGTCACACCCCTGTGGACTTGTTGGTTTCTCCTTCTTGTGCCCATATTTGGTTGTTCCTGTTTCCTGTCCTCATTTAGTCATCATTAGTTTACCTTGTTTCACCTGTGCCTTAATTAAGTTCATTGTTATCACCTGTCTTTATAAGTTGCATTCTGTTTAGTTTTTGGGGTCCAGTCTCGTCAATACATCAATGCGTGTTTTTTTACCCTCCTCCTGTGGATTTACCTGTTTTTGGAATTACATGTGGAATATAATAAAGACTTTATCTTTGATCTTCGTTTGCCCCTTCCTCACACGATACGTGACAGAAGACCGGACCTCACCAAGATGACGGCTGAGGAAGCGCTTTGTGGTTTGCGGCAAGGCGGTCATAGGTTGGAGCGGTATGTGGAGGAATTCCTCAAGCTTGCCAACCAGCTGAGCTGGCACAACGCTGCTCTAGGTGCGTGTTTTCAGCTGGGGCTGGACAACGAGACTATCCGTTGCGATCTTCCCGTGTGTGAGTATCCCCTGATCAAACTGGGGGGGGGGGCATATGCCTGAACTGCCTGTTCCGCCATGGCTGCCTGCTCCGCCATGGCTCCCCGAGCTCCCTGATCCGCCATGGCCTCCCGAACTGTGTGCTCCGTCATGGCTTCCTGAGCTCCCTGATCCGCCATGCCTCCCGAACTGCGTGCTCCGCCATGGCTTCCCGAGCTCCCTGATCCGCCATGGCTTCTTGAGCTCCCTGATCCTGTTTCCTGTTCACATTTAGTCATCATTAGTTTACCTTGTTTCACCTGTGCCTTAACTAAGCTCATTGTTATCACCTGTCTTTATAAGTTGCATTCTGTTCAGTGTCTGGGGTCCGGTCTCGTCACTTTGTCAATGTATGCGTGTTTTTACCCTCCTCCTGTGGATTTACCTGTTTTTGGAATTACATGTGGAATATAACAAAGATTTTATCTTTGACCTTCGTCTTCGTTCACCCCTTCCTTGCACGACACATGACAATTAGACAGTGTTACTACAAATAAAATAAAAAAAACATGGTTACTGTAGTTAAAACCATGATAAACACAAATTAACTATGGTATCAAACATTAATTAACCATATCTTAACCATGGTATTTATAGTAAAACTGTCCTATACAAATGGTAATCAATCTGCCAAAAACATGGCTAACTTACTACACTTTACTACAATAAAACCATGGTTGATTTTGGTAAGGGTGGGGAAACAATCAACCCTTAAGCGTGATAACTTCTTCACTACATTATGCTTCCGCCATTTGAGTGATTCCAGATGATGTTTCAGTGGTGCTTTGGTACAAACGTGGGCAGTAGGGGCTCTCGGAAAACTCTGCACCGTGTTTACAGTTGTAATCAAGAGTTATACAAAGAGATGGTACGTTAGCTTTTCACACACAGTAATATTGTAGTTTCGACTATTACGACAGACAGAGACAGACGATTCCCATTACACCAGGTACAATTGCTGGACTATGGATAGACTAGTTTAGTTGTTGTTTTTTTGCAATTACTCACACATATATGCTCATCACCCAAGTAAATTAAATAACAATGACGAAACCAACTCAACAGTTAACATTAATAGTAATACAGCCACTCCCCCTCATACACAGGCAGGCTATGCTGCTTTAAAACAGGGGGAAAAAATGTTAATTTTATACATACATTTCTAATTGCTGAGCTGTATTAACCGTATTTTCTGTTTATAAAACTGACAAGTTTTATTGCAACTTTCTCAAATATTTTCATTTAAATGTACCAAAAACAGTAAGGACATGTGAAAAATATAATTTGTTAGTTAAATGCTTAATTTTTTATTAAAACATACTGAAGTAGAACAAGTATATCTGAGATAAAAATAAACTGTGGGATTTTTACTTATTAATTTTGGTAAACCCAGCTCAAATAATCTCTTTAATGATATTCAGAGATTTGAAGTTAATGAAAGTTTTTATTTTTATGATATTTACAAAGCCACTGAATTATTTTTTTTTACAGTGTAACACGGACTGTGACGTTACAGTCGGGATCATAGTTACGCCCCCAACATTTGCACATACCAGAAACAAGCAAGGACAATAGCGAAAATGGCAGATCATGGAAATAAATGTTATTTTCCAGGCTGTGCAGAGGATGTGATATGTACGGATGGGTTGGTGTCTGTATTCAGAAAGGCACGGAAAACAATAACGCTTTCTAATAAAATAACGTGAGCCACTATAGGGACATGGTCAGGGCTGCCACCTGCAGCCCTGACCAAGCTGCGTTCACACTAGCAGCGACTTCTGTCACTGCATGTCGCCAGGGGCTGGTGATGAGGTTGCTAGTGGGCGTTCTCACTACTGGTTGCCTTGACACCGAATCAGGTTTCTTGCCACTAAATACATTTTGGAGGCAAAACATTTTGGAGGCAAAAGACTAAATATAATATAAATATAAATTAAATCTGTACATACAAACAAAAACGAATGAGAAGCAGAGCCTACTTTTTTCCATTGCGTATGTTTATCTACAGCTGAGAGGAGAACGATCACATGAGCTCTACCGTATTCTTCCTATTGGCTGTCGCTCCCGAAAGTCGCTCTTCATTTGCATAAAGTTGAGGGATTCTGAACTTTATCATGTCGCTGGATACACCCCATCCGGTCACCAACAGTTGCTGTAGCTCGATGTCGCTCTTGTTGCCGGAAATCACCAGCTCTCCATTGAAATGAATGCGATCGTGTTGCTTTGTCGCACCCTGTCGCTTGTAGTGTGAACGGGGCTTAAGACTCACACAATAAACACTTTTCGCACACTCTCACACCACACATCCATTTTCTCAAGCAGTCAAAAGCACCCTCAGAAAAAACTGTAATAATAAGATATTGGCAAAACAAATTTGATAAAGGCTCCAGTGCATATTTTTGTGTTTGCCCTCTGGAAATCGGCAAAATATTCTATTTACAACGTAAATATCTGTTGTTCAAGTTAGTCTGAATTCACTCACCTCTAAACGCCGGATTTTCTCCCTGTACACTTGCCAGTCCTCTCACTGTAAATAAGATGTTTATTGATTATAAAGGAACTTTGTGAGATCGCAATGAACTGAAGTGACACCTTTTTAGTGATTATTAAGGTAGGGTTATTTGCGCACTTCTAGGCTACATCTAATCCATTTAGAATTTGAATAAAAGTTTTGTTTTTCATTAACTTTCATTAATCATTAACAAACATTATGTAATGCTTAACAGATCATTAGTTTGTCATGAATCTGGTCGGTGACCTGCGGTCCGCTCACCACCAGATGTCGCTCTCACTCTATCATCACACTCAGTCTTTTGCTCCATACCCCGGACTACATCTCCCATTATCCACCACGCTGATTGCGCCATACACCTTTGGCCAATCAGCGGCCCTATTTAAACCCCGGACTTTCACTCGGTAGGCACAGAGTATTGTGGAGTGTTTTGTGGAGAACTGCATCGGTTGCATTTAGCGCTCCCCTAGTGCTAGCACTTTAGCAGAGTTTGTGAACAGATGAAATCTCTGGAGCAAATTTGTGATCAGACGTGACCTCAGGGGCAGACTTGGGAACAGACGTGACCTCAGGGGCAGACTTATGAACAGACGTGACCTCAGGAGCAGACTTGTGAACAGACGTGACCTCAGGAGCATAATGTGCAGCCCATATACTCAGAATAGTGACTGCCAACACACTGGCAGACATAACGTGATGAGGCTCGGGGAGGTCGGACGAGACCCGACTGGACTCTTGACGATCAGACGTGTCGTGACGAAACTCTGGACAGACAGTGGAGACGTGACGGGGCTCTGGGAGATCAGACGAGACCTGAGGCTCTGGACAGACAGACGAAACATGACGGGACTCTGAGAGGTCAGACGAGACATGACTTGGCTCTGGACAGACAGACGAGACGTGACGAGGCACTGGGTGGTCAGACGAGACGTGACGAGGCTCAGAGACATCAGCAGTAACTTGACCTGGCTCCTTAAGAACTGCTGTGACTTGACCTGACACGTGAAGACCAGTGGAGACTTGATTTGGCCTGTGAAGATCAGCAGCGACTTGACTTGACTCATGGAGATCAGCAGTGACTTGACCTGACTTATGGAAATCAGCAGTGACTTGACTTGACTCATGGAGATCAGCAGTGACTTGACTTGGCTTGTGAGGATCAGTAGTGACTTGACCTGACTCATGGAGATCAGTGGTGACTTGACCTGACACATGAAGACCAGCAGTGACTTGACTTGGCTTGTGAGGATCAGCAATAACTTGACTTGACTCATGGAGATCAGCAGTGATTACTTGACTCCGGAACGACAGCTCGGACTTGGCTTGACTCAGGAACGACGGCTCTTGAGTTGGCTTGACTCAGGAACCACGGCTGTGACTTTGCTTGACTCAGGAACCACGGCTGTGACTTTGCTTCACTCAGGAAGAGCAGCTCTGACTTGATTTGACGCAGGAAACACAGCTTTAACTTGACTAGACACAGGAACAACAGCTGTAGCTTTACTTGACCTTGGAAACACGGCTGTAACTTGACTTGACACTGGAAATACAACTGTGACTCGACTTGACAGAGGAAATACAGCTGTAGCTTGACTTGACTTAGGAAGAGCAGCTTTGACTTGCCTTGACACAGGAAACCCAGCTTTAACTCGACTTGACTCTGGAAACACAGTTGTAACTTGATTTGACACTGGAACAACAGCGGTAACTTGACTTGACACAGGAATGACTGCTGTAATTTTGCTTGACTCTGGAGTGGCAGCCATATCTTGACTAGACTGAGGAAAAGCAGCTGTAGCTTGACTAGATTCAGGAAACACAGCTGCAACTTGACTGGACTTGGAAACTTGATTTGACTCAGGGAACGCAGCTGCAACTTGACTGGACTTAGAAATTTGACTTGACTCAGGAAACGCAGCTGTAACTTGACTGGACTCGGAGACTTGACTTGACTCAGGAAACGCAGCTGCAACTTGACTGGACTCGGAAACTTGACTTGACTCAGGAAATGCAGCTGCAACTTGACTGGACTCGGAAACTTGACTTGACTCAGGAAACACAGCTGCAACTTGACTTGACTTGGAAACTTGACTTGACTCAGGAAATGCAGCTGCAACTTTACATGGCTCTGGTATGGCAGCTGTGACGTGACGGAGCTTCGTTTTCGCCGCCATTTTGTGAACGGGCTCCGCCGTCGCCGCCATCTTGTGAGCGCGCACCGGCGCGGCCGGCATCACCACGATGTCGCGCTCCTCATCCGCGACACCCACAGTGAAAGATGAGCCCACACACAGTAGAGCAAAATCCATAAAAGCGGTTAGCAGTGTTGGGCAAGCTACTTGGAAAATGTAGTGAGCTAAGCTAACAGTTACTCTTCATTAAATGAAGCTTAACTACACTAAAGCTACAGCCTTGGGTAATGTAGCAAGCTAAGCTACAGCAACATGGCAAAAGTAGTTTACTACATCTAAGCTATTTTTTACATTTTCATTTTTCTGTTGAACCAACATCATACCAAGTCAATGCTCTCTCAGTGATCAATTAAATTGTCAGTCATACAGGCATAAAAGTCCAGTTTAATTGTTTATTCAACCACTCTTCCAAACCAATTTGGCAACAAAAATCAGTATAATGTACAGGGCTGGGTTTATCTCATATTTTGGGGGGTTGAATTCTTTCTTGAAAAACATTTTTAAAAAAAAAAACAAAAAAAACAATGGCACCTGTTTCAGAATGTTAAATGAATAAAACAGGGAAAACACAAAATTTTTAAATAAAATAATGTATACATATAATTGAATAACACAGTCTATATATGAATGGGTATTTGTCAACTGATTGCATGCCATCAGAGTTTACAGTGTTGACAGCTTCGTAAAAAAATAGCCTAATGGAAGTGCTGTAGTTTTGCTGTATATAGCTACTGAAATATGACAGACCGCACAAAAACAGCACTTTAATTTACTGCCATTTTTAAAGATAGTAATTGATTTCATGAATACAAGACTGTGAATAAAAAACAAGTGCCAAATGTAAGCCAGATTTGGCCCAGACCCTGTTACTATCTGGGAAGCAAAGCTAAATTCTATTGTAAATTTGTTAACTGACAGTAAGAATATTTAACCGAATCAAGCGGCTATTTTCGTTTGCCGAAGTTTTTTTAAAAAACATGCTAACATAAATTGTACGTCTTTGAGAGGAAAAATTAAACCCGACAGGTCACGGCGGCTAGGCCTATAAGTCACATTTTATTATATTCTGAAATGAACAGGCCTACAGCGTAATGTTATAATGTTCCGACATTATTTCCCTCACTCCACAACAAATCCTTTAACTTTAACCGTATTCAGAACCGAACGAGGATGAAAAAATAAATAAATAAATAAATTTGCCTAAACAATCAACAAATTTAAAGCGAAACTGAAAGTAAAGTTGGGCTTATGTAGACTACCTCTCTCCCCACAAATACAAATGTTTCCATATCTGCAATGTATTTGAAGCGAAAATATTATGCATTGGGTAAGCTTTGTACTTCATGCACGTCGACGGAAAATGTGCCACGGGACCGGTGTTCACGCTGAACTGCATGAACAGGCTGCAGTGATAGTTTTAGCATATTCATTTTGGTCATAGTAAACCCAGCTAACAAATTTTTGTTCTGGGAACGTTCTGTTTTGGTTGTGGGAACGTTATTTGGAATGTTCCAAAAACGTGGAAATGTCCAGTTTGTTTAACGTTACTATAACGTTATTTAATGGTTAGCATAACGTTCCTACAACGTTCTTGCAACCTAAATTTCATTAAAAATATAACGTTCTATGAACGTTTATTTGGAACATTCCAAGAACGTTAAAATGTCCAGTTTGCTTAACGTTACTAGAACGTTATTTTATGGTTAGCATAACGTTCCTACAATGTTCTTGCAACCTAAATTTCATTAAAAATATAACGTTCTATGAACGTTTATTTGGAACATTCCAAGAACGTTAAAATGTCCAGTTTGCTTAACGTTACTAGAACGTTATTTTATGGTTAGCATAACGTTCCTACAATGTTCTTGCAACCTAAATTTCATTAAAAATATAACGTTCTATGAACGTTTATTTGGAACATTCCAAGAACAATAAAATGTCCAGTTTGCTTAACGTTACTAGAACGTTATTTTATTGTGAGCATAACATTCCTACAACATTACCCACATTTTACTAAAAATACAAAGTTCTAAAAACAATTATTTGGAACTTTACAAAGTATAGTTTAATAAAATGTTATTTTAAGATTAGCAGTGTTGCAACATCATCTTTCAACATCATTATTACAACATTCCAGATACAAGCACATTGCAGGCATTTCAGGTATTTTAATTAATAAAGATGCACACTTTCAAAAAAAACCTCATTAACAGATTAAACAGATTAGTGAAAATTGCCTATCATGTAAAAAAAGTTTTACATTTAGTTTAATATTCATGACAAGGACAACTTCACAGGTAAACGTAAACTATCATATTAACATTTAATCAGTGAGAACTTCTGAATTGTGTGTGGGTGCTGAAAAACTATCACTGCGGGAACTGTGGTCCATGGCCTGTCTCTTCACACTCCATCTGTAAAGTAAACAGATTGGCTGATGTTACAAATTGTGTTATTACAAAATGCTTATGAAGTCATTAGTGTGGCTATGCAAAACCATTTATTAGGATCTGTGCTGCAAGTGCTACAAAAATGTAATCACTCAAAAGTCAAATCCAGTTTACAAAAAAAGTTATACAATAGGACGGTTCAAGAAAACACTGTAAAAGAGTACACCCCAAAATGAAAACTCAGAAAATAAGGTAAATGCTGTCAAAATGCTGTAGATGCCAAACTCATTTGACTTGGCATACACTACTTTTAAAGACAACAGCAGCATTAAGAAAAACGTCTTCTGAAGCATCATCAGATTACAAAAAATATAAGCATTCAAATAATACATTTTCATCACATCTTTTTTAAAAAATATTTTAGGTAATCCTTAATCAGGGGTGGGGAATGCTGGAGGGCCACTCTCCAATCCTAATCAAACACACCTAAAAAAAGCTAATCAAGGTCTTCAGAATTACTAGGGCTACAGTCAGGTGAGGTGTAGTCTCAGCCTCAGACGTCACGCCCACGGAACGTTGGCTAAACGTCTGATGCATATGGTACACTTAACTGGAAACACTTCAGGAATGTCGAAGTCGTCATCTGATTGGTTGAATTTTATCGGATTTCCGGGGGACGCGAGTGTCGCGTTTATTTTCGGTCCGCCGGGAAACAAAGCGCAGACGTGTGATTGCAGAAGAAAAACTGTCGTGTTTACATGAGTGACAATGAGCATTTATCAAGATCAGCTAAACGTAGGATTCTCAAAAGTATGCGAGGTTCACGGCATAGACTCTTTAAGAGATGTCCAGGAGTTTTGTTTGAGGCACTTAGTGGAGACAAAAAGAGATATTTTAGCCTGTTTGCCGACGGGATTTGGGAAAAGTATTATTTTCCAAGCCCGGCCGACCCTTTGCCAGCATTTAGAATTTTTTTTTTTTAGATAATTTTTTTAAATTTGTTAGTTTTAGATGCTTTGAAGGTCTCTGAACAAAGTCTGCATACGTTTCCTACTGATTTACTCGGTGTTTTGATCAGATGTGGTAATGCAGACGCCATTGTTGTTATACGTGCACGAACAGATCAATGACTTACTGCTTGTTTTCTTTAGCCGGCAATGTCTGCTAGGATACTTGCCAAGATGGGAATTTTGACAAATATTTGTGTGAATTTGTCCATTCAAACACAATAAAAGAGCTTAGTATGTGCGCGTGTTCTGAGGTGCGGATTTGCGCGCTTCCGATGAGCACACACACAGATCTCCTCACTTCTCACTGCGCACAAGTTTGCGTCTTATGGCTCTTATATGTTGAAACTGGCAAAGCTTAAATGAGTTTAGTTGAAATCAAGATAGCAATGTGTGCTGTTCAGGTCTCACCTGCACACGAGCGCTATAAGCATCGGCGAGATGGCGGAATAAATGACTGCTCATATTCCAGCATACGGCACTCGCATTGAACAAGAATGGTTTGTCCACGTTTTTTTATTTAATCGCTGTTGTTGTAACGTATTGGTAAGCCAGAATGCGCATCCATCAACAGAAACACACATTAGCCGAACCCTGTTTGTTTTACGTGTTGTTATATAAAACATATTACTGATGCGTTGTCAGATTAAAGTTGAACCGCAGTCCTGGTGCGCACCGAACCGTGGGAGGAGAACGGGACGGTTCGGGTTTTTACAGAGAACTGTTGCACCCCTATTGGTTTCTGTGAACTTGTAGCATGATCGTGAAAATGAAACGAAACAGTGTATAATTGTCATGCAGTTTTTTTTTCCTTTAGAATTGATAATGTGTTATTTAAACAAAACAATTTGTGTAGAACCATTTATTTTATTACTTTTGTCATGATTCTGGGTTTTGACTCACCCTTGACTCACGATGGGGAGCATACTTCAAGATGAACTCTTCTAACACCTTAACTGGCACTTTTGGATGCATCTTTTGGCAAGCCTCTAGAAAGGAAGTTTGGCATAATTTAAGAAACATGTAAGTAACAAGCATTTTTTTTTTAATTAACATTCCTTTACAAAGTCTTGGTTTAGTAAAATCTTATAAAAACTATAACCACAAATAAGTAAAAAATATAATACATTAAAACTGTTCTTATGAATACTCAAGAGATGATATAACATATTATAAGGTTTTTTATAATGCATTATGCATTCATTATAATGCCTTAAGAATACCATCATAATGTATTATAAATACGGGATTCATAGAAAGTGTTACCGAAATATTTCTTAAAAGAATAGGTGATGCTTGGTCTGAGTAATGTCTTTGTGTTAATTCTGTCAGTTAAAAATGTAATACTTACGAATGATCATGCCGCAATGTCCAGCTCTTCCCCCATTCCTTCCTTTAATGCTGTATTGACACCAAACACTGTTTGTTCCAACTGTTCGCAACACCATCCGGATGGCATCTCCAGGTGTTTTGCCTCCAAGGAGGCTTAGGTGATAAACCTACAAAAATATAATATAATGTATATACAGTGGTGGCCAAATTATTAGAACGCAAGTATTTTCAGCAGCTAAAAAAAATGGTTTTAAGTCAGTTATTTCTATTTTTTGCTGCAGTGTGTCAGTTGGAAATATCAGTTTACATTAGTAATTGTAATAGTCCAGTGAGTCTGACAACAGTCAGTGCTCCACACAAAGATCTGATCTCATCATCATTGGGTCTGTCTGGAATGACTAGAGAAACAAAAACTGAGACAGACTAAATCCAGAAGAACTGGATTCTAAAGAATCCTACCTGCAAAGCTACCTGAAAAACTAAGCACAAGTGCACCTAGGGCAAAAGCTGCTTTAAAATCAAAGGATAGTCACACCAAATGTTAATTAAACTTAGTTAATAGAAGTTCAATGATAAAGAAGATCTATTTATGGCATTATTTTTGACAGCATCCTCATTTTACAGCATTTTCACACAAGTGTCTAAAACTTTTAACAGTACTGTAGCTCCGCAGGTAGGTCTCTTGAAGCATCTTAAAGACGTTGCCACAGATCTTCTGGATTTATTCTGTCTCGTTCTGTTTCTTCATGTCATTCCAGACAGACTGGATGATGATGAGATCAGATCTGTGTAGAGCAAACAAAAATCTCATTGGATTATTACAATTAATGGCAAAATGAATGGAAATGTAAACTGATATTTCAAGCTGACACAGATAGAAATAACTGATTTAAAACCATCATCTGGTTTCATCTGGTTAAAATACAACTATTCTAGTAATATATAATGAGTTTTAAGTAATAGAATTGGTGACTGCAGGATACTTTAACATTTAGACAGTAGCAGGATTATTATGCTGCTGTCACTAAAGCCTAAAGCACAGATAACTGACAAACTTTGGTTTTCAACAACTGTTTAGGTAAGACAAACCCGACTTAATTTACATGACTGCACTATTAATGAGCATTTTGACACAATTTTGAGTGTATTTGATATTAAAATGGAATAGCTAAACCACAAAAGAGAAAACATTTTGTTTGCACGCTTTAAGGCTTGTGTCATGCAAGTCCTGCTCCTAATTATATTAAGGCATGCATATATTTTCAAAATCAACTGAACTTACCGTTAACCGACCAAACTGCCGCGAAGGACCCTCTCAGGAAAGCATGGCGTCCACAACCAGTTTTAATGTTAGGACGACACTACAGATGGATTTTGGGCGGGAACATTAGAAATCGATTGGAACATACAAAATAATAATTTGCAAGATTAAAAGATGCCTTAGAATTAATTAAAAAAAAAAATAAAAAATATAAATAATAATAATATATATATATATATATATATATTTTACCTCAAAACAATCACTCAGTATTACACCAATTTACTGTAAATACTATAGCAAAAATAATCGGTGAGATATACATTTTATGGTGACTAAATATTCTATTTTAAATAATGGTAATTAAACGAAGCTAACACTTAACATTAAATATGAAAATAAAACACTGGCTCTTACCGTTTCTTGTGATGTGTGTGTTCAAAGTTGTTTTGTGCGTCCGCGAATAACGACGATCAAATGCTGACTTTCATCACAATTTAAATACACACAATAAACAGACTCTGGTTGCACAGACACAGACATCATTCAAGAATCACCCCATAACTGATTGAACCGCGAATGAATGACCCTCACAAAATGGCGACCAGTTCCAGACTTGTTTTGTGCTCATCATACGTGTCCGTAAAGGCGAATAAGTACCGCCTTCTAAATGAAAGAGCCAGTCGTTGATTAGTAAATTCATTACGTCACTGCAGCGACCGTTAGAAGCTCCGGTTCCTATAGAAACAGGCAGTGTTTGAAAACTCGTGCTCATGACTGCGCATGTGTATTGGATGGTCTAGCATTAAAAAGCTTTTTTTAAATGTATTTGAACATAAGAAATAAATCTTATAAGACTGTTGTTGTCAGATTTAATGTGTTTTCGAATATGAAATTTAATCGAAAGCTTAATGAACAGTTTTGCAGAATCTGATGTTTCCTTATTCAAAGAGATAGGAGCTGCGCTTGCATGCCTGGGAGGTGTCGAGTGAAATGACTTGTCTTAAAGGGACTATGATCAAATGCATAAACTTTCTCGCGGCATTGCACAGTAATATAACAGGACAGTGATGATAATGATTTCTGTACAATTTTTATTATTATAGTGAGTGGTCATTTTAATATTATATTCTTTAAATTAATATAAAATCAAGACTTTCATTTATTTATGTTATGTTATGTTATGTTATGCTATGTTATGTGCACGTACACGTTTAAACTGCAGTTAAATTCTTTATGCAGTTAAAAAAAGTTAAATTAATAACTTATTTCAGTGTGGTTTCATTTGTTACTGTTGTGCCATTTGAAAAACAAAGGAGATTGTGATAAAATGTCACCTGAATTTTAAATAAATGAAAAAGATCTTAATTTTTTTATTATAGAATAACTGATCAAAATCACAAGCAAGACTGTTGTTTATAATGAGCACAATTAATAATTATGTATAGTGAATGTCACAGGCTATGACATTTACCATATATAATTCTTAAATATATTTTACAATTTGGCCTATATTAATAATATTACAGGAACATTCTAAGAATGTTCTGCTAAAAATGTTTTCTCTCAACATTATGAGAACATTCATTAAGTACAAGTAACGTCCCATAGACGTTTCAAGAACGTTGTTGTAAGAACGTTTTCTCTCAACCTTAAGAGAACGTTCATTAAGTACAAGTAACGTCCCAAAGACGTTTCAAGAACGTTGTTGTAAGAACGTTTTCTCTCCACATTAGGAGAACGTTCATTAAGTACAGATAACGTCCCAAAGACGTTTCAAGAACGTTGTTGTAAGAACGTTTTCTATCAACATTATAAGAACATTCATTAATTACTAATAACGTCCTAAAGACGTTCCAAGAACGTTGTTGTAAGAACGTTTTCTATCAACATTATAAGAACATTCATTAATTACTAATAACGTCCTAAAAATGTTCCAAGAACGTTGTTCTGAGAACGTTTTCTCTCAATGTTACAAGAACGTTAACAATGTTATAAGAACGTTCCAAAAACATTATTTTAATAACGTTTCGTACTAACATTTACACAACTTTTAAAGAACGTTGGTGAATGTTCTGGGAACGTTCCCTGTTAGCTGGGAAGGCATAATTCGATACTGCAAAGTCCAAAGCAGTTTGAAGTGTCAAGAATATTAGCAAAGATTATTATAATTCGTTTAGACTAGAACACTGTTTAATTCTTATTTCGCTATGGAACCTGATCGTTTTGTGTGTGTGTGTGTGTGTGTGTGTGTGTGTGTGTGTGTGTGTGTTTGTTTGTTTGTTTGTTTGTTTGTTTGTTTTGCTAAGAACGAACCGAAACATTTTGCCTTTCGCCATGAATTTGACAACCCACACCCACCCACTCCCCATCTCGTTCTTCTGAGTTTGAGATCTTCCCAGATAGCCTGCTTCAAAGACTAAAATCAAGGCGCCCACCACTAGTTCAAGTACTAAGTTTTTTTCTCAATACCGCTACAATAGAGGCAGTACGTGCATTGCATTCACGCTTTTGCATTGCAGATTATACAGTTTTCTGTTGCTACGTGGGCGCTCAGTTTTTTTTCTGACATTTAGCTAAAATATGAAGATTCAGCGCTTCACATAAGCAATTTGGTTGTCTCGACAACAAATGCTAGACTAAGACACTTTTCTCATCTCCAAGAATGCAAAAAAAACCATTAGCCTTTATAAATACAGTGCTGTATTATGAATACAGAAAACATGTACTTTTTCAATCAACTTTATTTACCTCAAGTCTGCAAACACGCCGAGATGCTTCAAACTGCGCGCCGCACTTCATTCACGAGAGAGGCGGGAGGATTAATACGGTTTGACTGACAGTTTAATGAGCCAATGGCGTCACGAGGTTTAGTGGCGGTGACGTCGCTTACTGACCCAGGATCAGTGATCCATAGCAGTTATATTTCCGATTTGAGCTTAAAGTATAGAAAAATATATAGCTTTTAGCTTTTGTTGACGCTACCGCGCTACTTGATCAAAATAAGAGCTTAACTACTGAAAAGCTATTTGATTCAGAAAATAGCGACGCTACCACCACGCTACTGAGAAATGTAGTTAAGCTAGTAGCGTCACTACTTGTAGCGACGCTACTGCCCAACACTGGCGGTTAGTGATGAACGCGGACCCTCGCGTCTCAGCCTCCCCCTTAACGGCTGATTTAATCCATCACAGAAAATCTCAATAATAATACAGTCCGGGAGGGTGGAATATTAGCAATGGCCAGGAATTCTCGGGTGTATTGTTCAAGAGTGCGTGGTCCTTGATTTATTCTAAAAAGAATGCGATCTGAGTCCATACCTGTCGAATGTATTCTGAGTATTCTGTAATGTGGAGAGGGAGACGAGAGGCGAGGGGATCCATATGCGAGCTTTTATTAATAGGACGAGACAGATACATGGTCAGACAGGCAGGGTCAGAACAATAACAAGCAGGTATGTTGGGGTGAGGCTCAAGAGTAGTCCGTGAGGCAGGCCTGGGTCGATCAGCGGCGAACATAATCCATGACATGAGACAGAAGAGTAATCCTTATAACGAGCTAGAGTCCAGAAAGGCAGGCGGCGAGACAGACGAAACGAGATGGCCAGGCGAGAATACTAAACTCAGGAAACTAGGAACAAACTCTGCTGAAGTGCTAGCACTAGGGGAGCGCTAAACGCAACCGATGCAGTTCTCCACAAAACACTCCACAATACTCGGTGCCTACCGAGTGAAAGTCCGGGGTTTAAATAGGGCCGCTGATTGGCCACAGGTGTATGGCGCAATCAGCATGGTGGATAATGGGAGATGTAGTATGGAGCAACAGACTGAGTGTGATGATAGAGTGAGAGCGACATCTGGTAGTGAGCGGACCGCAGGTCACCGACCAGATTCATGACATAGTTAATATATAATCTCATATCTAGAAATGTAAAATAATGTGATTGTTAATTTTTACTAATAACTGTATTAAACATTTCCTAATAATTAACATTTCATATAAATTTAAATGCTTATAAATGTCATTAAACTCCTAATGTATATGATCATGCACATCTTGAAAATCTACAAATGATTTTAACAGATGTTATACAATGATTAAAAGCTTTTGTTAATGCACACTTCTTTCAAACATGTTTTGCACCCAAATTACAATGTGTGTTATATTTATCGTTAACATTAAGCTAAACTGAACTAACCACCCTTTACATAAACATTGTTACAGTAGCTAAAAGTCCAGTGCCAATAAAGATACTAAAAAAAAAAAAAAAAAAAAAAATCAGTATTGTTTATAAACATTTACAAATGATGAATAGTCTTAAGTTTAGATTGGGTACTGCAAAAACATTAACAACTGATTAATAAATTATTTGTAAACATCTGAAAATAGGGTAAATTCCAGTCATTTGGGACACTTTTTGAAATCAAAATGACTGCTCATAAAAGTACTAATGATTATTAAATGTTTACAATTGAAGAATAGTTTCCACTTATTGGGTACTGCAAAAACATTAACAAATGATTAATAAATGATTTAAGATGTGCAAAATGTACAAATCTTCACAACAAAGACCAAATATATGACCTTTACAGACTGTGATAATGAGTTAATGGATAAGTGCTTAAAATTACTAATTAAGCTATATATTTATATTTAAATTAAAAAAAAACTGCTAATGCAAAAACAGTTTCATGGCCAGGAAAAAAATAATTATTGCCTGTAAATTTTCTCAAATCAACAGAAAATTTTGTTTGTATTATGATTAAAGTGGCAGATGTGACAAAAAGTTTTAGGCCCTGCTTGCAAGTGTAGAAATTAGGACAAAAGTATTGTTATTTCCCTACTGTAGAATAAGGTAAAAAATAATATACCTGTGAAATACTCATTTTAATTTATTTTACATAATTGATTTCCAATAGTACTGTCATAGGAATAATAACATACAATTATTATTATTATTATTAATATTATTATTGTATTCTAATTTGGTTTCCAGATTCACCAGTGTGAGTGTAATTTAGACAGAAACATCATATTACAACTAAAAAGAGGATTGAAAACCTCAAGAACAAGCCAATTCACTAGCTTTTTCCAGTGTTTTCACACTGAACCTGTATTGGAGCTCTTAATTTTGAACTCTCAAAGTGCAGCAGATAGATGAATTTAACTGTAAAATGTTCAAAGTATTCTTCCGGACCCCCCTTGAGAGAATGCTGTGGGATTTTTTTTTTTATTGCAATAAAGAACAACAAAGATTACAATATGTACAAAACAAACATAAAATACAGTACGTACAAAAGATACAAGCAATCATTCAACAATAAACAAATTATGGATTAATAATTAACAGAACGAGTAATATAATAGACAAATTTTTAAAGAGAGGACATACAAATAAAATATTAAAATTAAAGCTGCAAGCAGCGATGAAAGGGCCCTCGCACCCGGGCTCACCGCAGATTGGTGGCGAATGGTGGGCACAATGCTTTTCACATAGTAAATTGTCAAAGTCATTTAGATGTGCCAAACTTCCTGCTGGTGGCGCTATGCCTGTAACTGAATATTGGCATGTGGATGTCTTCAGGCCAGCGCTTTTGTCAATCATATGAAGTTTGGTGTAGATTGAACATGGCATGCTTGAGTTAGTGTAAGACATGACATATCCTGCTGCCAACAGGTGGTGCTATGATTATAACTGAATATTGGCCTTTAGATATCTTCAGGTCAGGACTCTTACCAAACATGTGAAGTTTGGTGCAAATTGGACATTGCATGTTTAAGTTAGTGTAAAACAAGTCATTTCCTGTTGCCAGCAGGTGGCGCTATGACTATAACTGAATATGTTCATGGGTATGTGTTCAGGACCAGACTCTTATCAACATGTGAAGTTTGGGGCAGATCAGACTTTGTATGGCTGAGTTATAGCAACTTCCTTTTTCATGGTGAAACATCGAAATTTGACAGGACGCCACAGACACGCCCTTCAACGAAAACTCTAGATCTTCACAATTTAATGTCACGAAGGGCTTTAGATTAGACTGACCAAATTTGGTGTTGATCCGAATAAATCTCTAGGAGGAGTTCGTTAAAATACAACGCCTGGAAATGGCAAAAATGACACAAAATTTGCTGAAAAAAATTTAAAATAACCGACTTCCTGTTGGGTTTCGGATTTTGCTCCAAGAGACTTTTTTGTACATAGTGGTGTGTTACATGTGTGTACCGATTTGCGTACACGTACGCAGTGGTGGACGAAGTACACAAGTTGAGTACTTGAGTAAAAGTACAGATACGTATAATAAAATATTATTCCAGTAAAAGTAAAAGTGCTCCTCTTTCAATTTTACTTGAGTGAAAGTACAAAAGTACCCGATTTTTTATGTACTTAAGTAAAAAAGTACTGATAGATTTATTTTGCAATTTCATATAGGCTACTTAATTGAATTTTATATTAGCACATATTTTTTAGAATCCTACTGCTCAAAATACCTGGAATTTTCCCAAAAAAATACATTTTTGTTGTTGATATGGACTATGTTGACGAGAGTGATGTAGTAATATTCAATGTGAAGCTTACACTGCAATGTACCTGAGAGAAAACAGATTTGACCATCAAATTTTCACCAGTAAGAAAAAAGTGTTTTAAAGCTTGTTTTGCATAACGTCACAGTTATATATGACATGAGAATAAAGCCTGAAGTTAGCAAGAACATTTTAAGGAAAATCTAATTATATTTTCATAGTGATTTTTTCCTTTCAAATATTGTCTGTGTAAAAACACCCCTGGCCGAATGCCCCCAGAGGGCATCAGTTTCCACTTTGATAATTACTGTAGTTACCATGTTCTGAGCATGACATCCTTTCTTTTTCTCTCAGATGTAATCTATCTAGGTGGTTAAATAAAAATATGTGGACTTTATATCTAAAAATTATCTCAACTTAGCACCAGCAAGCAGCTAGACAGTTAGCATCAGCTAACAATATTTACTTATTTTCAGTATGGTTAAGAATAAACATTCATATCTGTCTACTCTAGCTGATCCAAACAATATAAAAATGTATACTGTTGCTAAACAATATAAAAACAGACGTCACGTAGGGCTACATGCGTAGCATTTTAATAAAACTGCTAACATTACATCAGCGAGGAATATGAACGTGCAGGAGTTATTTTATTTAAGCTGTTATTTAAATTTTTCGTTTTTGATGTGTCTGAATTCAAGCACTTCAGTGCGCTCTGGAGCAGACTCATGGACAGACGAGGCCTCTGGAGCAGACTCGTGGACAGACGAGGCCTCTGGAGCAGACTCGTGGACAGACGAGGCCATTACAGGCAGCACAGTAGATAGTGGGATGCCTGCTGGTCTTGAGGGTGTGGACGCTGTTGACATCTGGCTTGGGAGCTCTGCGTGGCTTGGGCGATGAGACGAGACTTGGCGAGGCTTTGAATGGACGGCTGAGACCTGACGAGGCTCCGGGATGTCAGCTGATACGCGACGAGGCTCTAGACAATCAGCTGAGACGTGACGAGGCTCTTGGGGTTCAGCTGAGACGTGACGAGGCTATAGGAGATCAGCTGAGATGTGACGAGGCTCTTGGAGGTCAGACGGGACCTGGCGAAGTTCTAGCAGGATGGCCGTGGCTTGGTGAGGCCCTGTACTGGCAGCTATGTCTCATGGAGATCATGGAGATCAGTTGTGGTTTGGCTTAACATAGACAACCCAGCTGTAATTTGACTTGACTCAGGAACAACAGCTGTAACGTGACTTGACTCAGGGACAACAGCTGTATCGTGGCTTGACTCAGGGACAACAGCTGTATCGTGGCTTGACTCATGGGGAACAGCTGTGACTTGGCTTGACTCATGGGGAACAGCTGTGACTTGGCTTGACTCTTGGGGAACAGCTGTGACTTGGCTTGACTCATGGAGAACAACAGCTGCGTCTTGGCTTGACTCATGGAGAACAGCTGTATCTTGGTTTGACTCATGGACACAACAGCTGTGTCTTGGCTTGACTCATGGAGAACAACAGCTGTGTCTTGGCTTGACTCATGGAGAACAGCAGCTGTGTCTTGGCTTGACTCATGGAGAACAGCTGTGACTTGACTTGATTCAAGAACTACAGCTGTAGCTTGACTTGATTCTGAAGCAACAGCTGTAACTTGACGTGGCTCAGGAATCACAGCTGTCACTTGACTTGGCACTGGAAGTGCAGCCCTGACTTGACTTGACACCGGAAGATCAGGCATCATTTGATTAGCTTTGGGTGCGGAAGATATGAGATGAGATTCAAATGAGATGATTTTGGATTGATGTGACTTAGGCATGGCAGCCATCTTGGCCGGGGACTCAGACGGGGCGGCCATCTTGTGAACAGGCTCGGGGATGGCGGCCATCTTGTGGACAGGCTCGGGGATGGTGGCCATCTTGTGGACAGGCTCGGGGGGGGGGCGGCCATCTTGTGGACAGGCTCGGGGATGGCAGCCATCTTGTGGACAGGCTCGGGGATGGCGGCCATGACAGGTGCAGACTCTGGAAGGGCGGCCATGATAGGTGCAGACTCTGGAAGGGCAGGCATGGCGTGAGCAGGCCCTGGAGTGGCAGGCATGGCGTGAACAGGCCCTGGAGCAGAAGACGTGACGTGAACAGGCCTTGGAGCAGACTTGGCATGGGAAGGCTGTGGCTTGGTGGACATGACTTTAGCAGACTTTGGCTTGGCAAGCTTGGCATGAGGAGGCTCTGGCATGATAGACATGACTTCAGCATACTTTGGCTTGGCAGGCTTGGCATTAGTGGTCTCTGGCATGATGTTAACGATTCCAGACATCACATGTGCGCAATTGGGTGTGGCAGATACTGGAGGATGGCAGGGTCTCTCATCAGCGATCCCCACAGTAAACGCAGAACCGCTCAGAAGCAAGGCAAAGTCTATATAACGTATCAGGGACCAGTGCGGGTGATGACCTGGCATCCTACGTGAAATGTCCTTACTCAATCCAAAGTAAAAAATGTCCTTAAGGAAACTTTCTTTAAAGTCCACCAAGTGACACAGTTCACAAAAATCCATAACATATTGCTCAATGGGCGGGTTACCTTGACAGAGCTGAACAAGAGTAGAGTCCGCACAGGCAAAACAATACTTCGCAGGGTCTGTTTGGTATAGGCCTCCTTAAATGGCCACCAAACAGGAAGTAACCCAAGAAGCAGCAGAGGGAGCGGTAACAGAGAGTCAATGGGTGAGCGCTCCCTCTGCTGGCGTGGCGTTACACATATTAATTATGGAGGACCAGAAATTACTTAAGTATAAATAAATAAATGAATAAATACATAAATGCAGAAATTAATAAATAAATAAGTGTAGAAATAAATAAATAAATAAATAAATAAATGTAGAAATACATAAATGAATGAATGAATGAATAAATGTAGCAATACATGAATAAATTAATGTAGAAATAAATAAAGAAATGAATGAACCAATAAGTAAATAATTAAATGCTGAAATAAAGAAATAAATGCAGGAATTCATAAATTAATGAATAAATAAATAAATAATTCTGTCATTTTTAATTGTGCTTTTTTTGTACCATTTGTGTTGTTGTGGCAAAATAAAACCGACTTTCACCAAAGTAAGAGACAAAGTCAATCAAATGTCTTTTAGATATTTGTTCTTTGCAAAGAAGGTCAGACAGTCATACAGAAACACAGGTTACTGCAGAGTACGACCCAGAAGGGAGGGCTCACTCCAATTTATATCTCTTCCCTAGCCTTCAAGGTTACATCTCCTAACTGGTAACTTTCCACACGTAGTAAGAGTCAGACACATACATTCTGCTACGTCATACTCCCAAAAATCAAATCTTTATATTTAGGGCCCTAACACCCTTCTCTTATGTCATTCTTATAGCAGGTTTAAATAAAGCAGACCCTTACGCAATATTCCATAAGCACATAGATGAGTAAAATGATTTTTTCTTTCATAGTGTTATACTACATTTATTTATGTATTTCTACATTTATTTATTTTTACATTTATTTATGCATTTCTACATTTATTTATTTATGTATTTCTGTGGCTGTATGTTAATAAGGTAGGCGGTCCTAACCTGTCTCGGTGCAGGATTGATTAAATAGGATCACTATGGTTAGGGCTGTGCTACTGTGGACACTACTAACTGCGTTCATTCGCTAATGATATAGATCATGCACCAAGCGACTACCTTCTGTTTTGTTTGGAAAGTGTAGTCGATTTAGTTCAGCACAGCGCTGAAATGGATTTAGACCTTGATCTAGCTGTGTTTGCCGGTGTTACGGTTTAACTGGTGGCCGTGTTATCTGGTGAATGGCCACATCAGATTAGCCAATTCTGAAAGCAAAACTGACACGATATTAAGCTTCCTAATAAATGCAGACTTGCTCATTACATGATTTTGGTATTCTTGTAAAGATTACAAATTATTGGTATGATCGCCCGTAGCAGCTGAAGTACGGAAAATAAAAAAGTATGTTTGGGACAGGTTTTGAACGTGCTATAATAGCCACGCCATAAAATGTCAGTAATGAATTCGTTGAACTATCGAACCGCACAGTTTCTGTCACCGATTTTTGGATTGAAGTCAGGATTTTGCTCTCGGCATCATATTATGCAGCTGGCTAAATGAAGGAAATTTGCCCACGTTTACCCGTTATGAAAATCAACCATGGTTTCATTATAGTAAAATGTATATATTACATTTTACAGTTTATGATGTTAACCTACATTTCATGGAGTCTCAGGCAATAGTAAATTATTACAAACGCTATTGTTAAACTATCCCTGGCAGCATATGCTGGTACGTATGTTTTGATGCTGGGATGCTGGTTAGGTATGTTTTGATGCTGGTTTAAGCTGGTCCTTTTTTTCTGGTAACACTTTATTTTGATGGTCCCTTTTGAACATTCTGTTGACACTAAGTAATGTTGCATCTACATGTCAACCAACTCTCATTAGTATTAGTAGACTCTCTGCTGAATATTTGCTAACTCTTTATTGTGGTGGTCTCTCAACAGACATTCTGCTGATTATAAGTAACTTTGCAAGTACAAGTAAACTTATTCTAACTCTAATCCTACCAGTCTACTAATACTGTACTAACACTCTAATGAGAGTTAGTAGATACGTATAGGTGCAGCGTTACTTACAGTCAACAGAATGTGTTAAAGGGACCATCAAAATAAAGTGAAACCTTTTTGGTATTAAATACGGAAAACAGAGGTATTGTCATGCTGTAATAAAAAAACAACCCTCTTACAACTGAAAATTACTATAATGTTATTGTTTTGGCACTAAGATTTGTCCTCACAGAAATTACTAGGATAGACGAACCTCTTAACTAAAAGGAGTTGTCCAAATTAGAATGTTTCTAAATACACCCAGACCAGAACATCTGTGAATGCACACTTATTTGCTGTGTGTGCCCGCTACAAAAGGAAAGTGTGCTTTACTGCACTTCTTATTTACAAATATATTTGTTGAAATATTACAGCCACATCAGCACACAATGTACATTACATTAGACATTACAGTACTTGTGTACTCACTAATGCTCACAACACCCTATTTTGGGTAAAAATAGAGGGAAAAATACTTTTCTCTAAAGAAACTATTTACTATAGTTAACATCAATAGCCATATGTTTTTCTCGAGTGTAGAGAAGTGTACAGGAGTTATCTTTTCTCTCAGTGAGAGCACAAGAGTTCCTGACAAAAATTAAGAAATTATTGTCACAATTAAAAAAACTCACGATAATCTAATATTTTCTAATAAAACCTTAAACATTTCTAATGATTTATAGTTTTAGGCCCCCTCCATGTTAACAGGGGTAAACAAGTATAAATTATGCTTGCACTCTAATTTTCTTTCTGTTTGCATTTCAATAAAAATTACAGTATAACTCACCTCAATTTTGTCATGTTTAAAGCATCAAAGTGATTTTGATTTTGTTGATTTTGATAGGAGACAGAATCACCCTACAATCTGAGATGTGGCCTAGGTGATGGCAATTTATATTATTTTATTTTTCTCCCATCACTTTTCTATGCTTGTGTTCTGCATGGACATGCTGGTTGTTCAGCATGAATACATTCATTAGCTAATACAATTTGAAATGTAAGTTTATTTGTATTCATGTATTAATATGATGTGAGGTCCAATAACCAGAGACCTGTTAGGGTTAGGGTTAGGTCAGAACATGTCTTGACTTTGTACCCACAACTATAAGCACAAATGTACAGCATTACCAAGAGTAAACTTTAACTTTATACAGAATGTTTACATAATAAATCTAATCACTGTAAAACTAATTTCAGAACATTGTTTAAATGAGCTTGTTAAAGGAGAAATCCACTTCCAAAACAAAGATTCACATATAATGTACAAACCGATTTTGAACTTCCAAAAGGCAGTTTAAATGTGGTTTTAACCGATCCCAGCCGAGGAAGAAGGGTCTTATCTAGCGATAACGATCGGTTATTTCATTTAAAAAAACACAATTTAAATACTTTTTAATCTCAAATGCTTGTCTTGCCTTTCTCTCCCTGATCTCTGTGTATTCTGACTCAAGACAGTTTGGGTATTTTGAAAAACTCCAATCGTACTTTCTCCCTCAAATTCATTTTAAAATCATCCTACATCGCCGCAGAAGTTCTGACCCAGTCTTTGCAAAGTTAACATGCAAAGATCAAACACCCTTTACAAAAAAGGTAAAACAGCGATATTTTGAAGTTGAGGGAGAACATGAGATGGGAGTTTTTCGACATACCCTAACTGTCATGAACCAGAACAAAAACAGTCCAGTCGTTTGGCACTAAAAAGTATATATATTGTATAATTTTTATTAAAATAACCGATTGTTACACTAGATAAGATCCTTCTTTCTCAGCTGAGATTGTTTACAACCACATTTGGGATCATTTGTGTTGTAGAATTTTCCTTGTTCAAAATAAATTGCTCTGACAAGGTTTTGAGGCCAGATAGACCTTTAAGAAGAAGTTAACAAAAGGCAGAGTAATGTTCGAACACCACTCCAGAGTCTTGTCTCAAACACACATATATACATCCAGAAGCATTCCATATATGCACTGTTGTATTTTTGGACAAGGTATTTTTTTTTTTTTTTACCATATATGAGTTCCTGAAGGTTGATCAATAGCTGTCATGTATTTCTAGCTCCTGAACAGGTTCTTTCAATACATTTTTCAAGTGTTTTTCAAGCTTTAAATAGTTCTCTTTGTTCTAATCTCACTGCACAGAGTTACTACACATAGTCAGATGACAATAGTAGAATAATATCCTCTTATGCATAGGCACAATTCTATGTTTTATATTGATCCAAGATTACTGAAAATATTCTACATCTGAAACCGCATTTAACCCTCTGGGGTTGAAAAACACGCCGGCGCAGTTTGTGGCAGTTTTTCTGATCACGCCTAAAAGAACTTAAATTACTCCATCATTTTTGATCGTACAGATAAGAGCAATACATCAAACGAATCTGTAAAGGGTCTACTTTTATTTGTACACTCATAACAACAACAACACTCTGTGGTTTTGTGAAATAAAACAAACAGGGTGTGCAGTCTGCCGTGTTGGTCTCTGTGATCATCATTTAGAAAGGCGTCACTCAGCGAATACTTGACACAAAAATATGAGAGATATATCTATAGAAAGCTTGACATGTCTACTTTTAAATGAAGTGAGTCTTATCGAAAATAAATATCCTGTGTTAAAGTAATCTGTATGAAACCAGTGCCACGTCCAGTCTTTCTCGCCAGACCTAATTATTTTTTATTTGATCACGCCCACAAGCTACTTTCACTTTTGACAGTATAATCATCCACGTGAGATGCACAAAGCAGCAAAACTTGTCTTCATTGTTCATCTCAGCTACTTGTATCTTGTTTCTGGAAGAAGACGCGCTGTGAGGAGTAAGATTTATATTTTCCTCAGAGGAAGAACGCGATGTGACGCACTGCAAGATCCACCAAAGGAGTAACTCTTCCTTTTATTAGCCTGTGTTACTGTGACATAACTTGTACACATTATAGTCGTTAGACTTTTTCCGAACTATAATTCTTGACTACATGCATAATCAAGTGAAACGTTAAGTATGTTTCATTTCATTGCATCAAAATGCATCACGACACCAGGATGTTTTTAATGTTCTATAAAATAAAAATGACGCGATATAAAAGTAATAGTGTTTACACTGTAACACTGAATGATAGAGTCTGAGAATGTTTTGACAAAACTACTGTCATATACTCTGTTCACGAATAGATGTTTATGACATGCTTAACAATAATAAATTAGTTTCCCAGGCATAAAATGTTTTGTATTGTATAATACATACAAAGCATGCTTGTGTTTATGACTATAAAATCATATTTATTTATTTATCGTATAACAATATGATATAAAAGTAATATGAGTGTATTATTATACTCTGTTTGTGAATAGATGTTTAACATGCTAAACAATAATAATTTGTTTCTCACATATAAAATGTCCATTTTTTACGATAGTACAAAGTGTCTTTGACTACAAAATCATAATATATGTATATATTACAGATGCTCCTGATATTAACATGCTCACAGATGTTTTTTTGTTTTTTTTTAGTGATCTTATACCTGCACCACAGATGAATGCTACATGAATGCCACATGAAGAGTGCTGTACCAACATCAGATGTTCAACTACACTGATATTTTATGGTAAAACAAGTTCCTGGACTACTGATGGTGAGTTTTCTTCATGGAAAGAAGCAGAAATCACTTAAATATCAGGTATGATTTACTTGTTTCACTTGTTGAACAGAATTGAGGTAACAGTTTTCAGGAATGACACAAAGTCTGTTCACGTCTCTGTACATGTAACATCAGTGTGGTCAATAATGTGCCTTTGACCTTCATTATGTATGTTATGATTGTAGTGTGTTGTAAATAAAATACAAATAATCTAAAACTCCATTCTTTGAATCTTCTTTCTTCCTGACAGTCACGGTTTCACTGATGGACCATTAAGGGAGGGCCTTTTATCTCTCAGATGTGAATCACTAACTATTCATGGCCATTGTCACTCCCTCGCATATTCCCTTTCGATCACAAAACATATCTTAGAAAATTTAAATCAATATATTGTTTTCTGTAAACAAGTGAATGAGATGATTTTCACAACATCTTGTAGAAAAAACTCTAGCCTACTATATCCAGTTCTCAAAAGTCTTGTGAACAAATGTTCTGAATGTGTTTCATGGCCTTATTTCAGTGACTTTAGTTTAGTTTTCACTAGCCACGCATAAACGTTGTTTTCTCAAAAACACAAACATATACATTAATGTTGTTTGCATATTATTGTAGCCAGTTTGTGCTTATTACAATGTAATCAAACTTTAGCCATTAATATATTTTTAAGATACTGAAAAAAGCATAAATGTCAGGGCATGCCAAAACTTCTCCAGGGTGCCAAAACACCCTCAGACCCCAGAGGGTTAAACTGCATTTTGGAAGTTCAAAATCGGGGCACCATATCAGTCCATTATATGGAGAAAAATGCTGAAATGTTTTCCTCAAAAAACATAATTTCTTTACGACTGAAGACAAAGACATGAACATCTTGGATGACAAGGATGACAAGCTTCTTTGATTAGCGAATTACAGTAAATTTTGACAGCTTTCATGCACACAGATGCAATAGAGCAAAGGAAACTTAATAGGAAATAGGAAAAAATAGGAATAATAGGAAACGTCTGCAGACTATCACTGATTTCGGAACTGCATACCAGTACTACTCTGTCATTAATATAACTAGTAGTGCTCTTGTTATTTATGCCATAGAAAACTATGCTTAAAATAGTAACAGTATGCTGTTTCAAATTTAGCATATGATTCCATTTGTAGCGATTTAGCTCAAAGGGAAATGTATATAAATAATTATAATTAATTATTATTATTTACAATTATTTATATCAGCTGCCAGTAGTAACTGTAGCAGAACTAATTTTCCATCAACTAATCTGTTCGTCCAGCGAACATTCAGTATGATTTTTATATCAACTCTAAGAAATGATATTTTCTTGGCCACAGAAAATAATTTTCTTAAAGTACCACTGCATTAGAGCAAGTAGCTCGAATCGGAATCGTAAAGGGACATTAATTTGCAAGGCAGAATCAGAATCAACACTCAAGTAATTTGTGCACAATAGTTTATTAACAAAGGACTAACACATAACTAATTGAAACACACAAACATGAAATCACTCATACATGGGGGAATGGTCAGTGAGAAGCAGTTAGAGAGAGACAAGGAAATGAAGCTATGAAAAGAGTCAGTTAGCCACCTGAGTGAAACCATCAGTGCTGTCTACAGCTTATACTAAACCTCTGTTTTGTTTAGTTAAATGTACGACTTGCATTGCCTTGGTCGTTGAACAAGTGTCCAAATGCAGTCTCAGGTGAAAGTCTTGATGGTTGGAGCATTGGTGGTTTTGGAATCGTGATCACGTTCTTCTGGGTCTCAAGAGTGATGAACTCCAAAGATGTTCTGACTCAGTGGTGACTGGGAGTTTCTTCCCATGTGAAAAGTGAAGAAGAACCAAGAGCTGAGAGGGACCTAGCTGAAGTCCTGTGATCTTTGGGGAATGGAAAGACAAGGCCACAAGGCCTGGCGCGTGCTTAGGGAAGTTCTGAAGAGTTCTAGCTCATCTTCTTAGGTTCTAGGTTCCTCCACACGGGCAGCAATCGGAAGATGTTGCAGACGAGTGAAGAGAGTGAAGAGAGAGAAACGATCAATCGTTTGATGCCTTTAAGCTCTCTGGAGGCTGTGCCTCCAGGAGGTCCACGAACCAATGGTAACTTTCACCTTTGGAGGGAAAGTTTACGACTCTTTGTCTGGGAGCCTGGTATTTTGCATATGTAATTCGAGTGGGTGTTGATGCAAAACTACTAAGGTTTCTTAAAACACTAACATGTTGCAAAGGTATCAACATATAATATACACCATCATTTAGATGATCAAAATACAAATTCAAAGAGACCAAACATGGCATATGTGGGTTATATGGCTAGTCATCTATCATAACACATGCATAAACAGTAGAAAGACAAATACAACAGACAAAATTAAAATACAATGCAGTAACACTGTACACAATGACCTGGGCTATGTGTGATAGGAAGGTTAAAGAAAGGTTTGTCTGTGAATGAATAGGAAAGAGTCTATTTCTATAGGCATTGTGTTTTTCCTATGGGCAAATGTAGCATGGGCAAATGTGCATTCCTCTGGGCAATAAAACCTCTTATCAGATCGTCGTCCTGGCAACTGAGCCCTTTTGGGGTGTTAGTTGCTTTGGGGGGTTGTCTCCAGAGCTCCAGCATATAGCTGGCTTGTTGGGTTTAAAGACTATTTGTTAAATGTAACAATTAATGTATGTCTGATTGGTCCAGATTCTACACATTAGTACTGTATAAATCTCTTTTGTGTAGCTCACTTACAGCAGATTAAGACAAGTAGAAGTGATAAGTGACGATTAAAAAAATATATATAACTGTTCACTGTGCCCAAGTTAACTTCACATACTGTATGTTAACTAATTGCATTATCTCATATGTTGTCCACCTTACATCATAAATATAATGTGTGATATACCTTATTTAATTGTGTTTTAAACTTTAATAAAAGTTTTTAATTGTGAAGTGTGAGTAAAGTGTTTTGTGCCAAAATTAATTAAATTGAATCAAAAAAGTGAGACTGATATTCATTAAAGACTGAGCATGAACTTCCTACAGCCATAGCTTCTGTTAGTAAAGAAGTCACACAATAATAGAACACATTAGCATCTTGTAAAACAAGGTCTATGGTAAATATAAATTAACAACACTTTGACATTTTACAAAAGTAAATTACACACACCCATACTGAACAAAAAACTAACAAACTTTGAAGCATTTATGTTTATAAAAGCAAAGAAAAAAAACGTATGTTTGTAATAAATGACTACGTAAGAATATTTGGTGTGTGTAAATTATGTTGTAGAACAAAACATCTAAGCATCAGCAAATTTTGTTTACCACACTCTAAAAAATGCTGGGTTGTTTTTCAACCCAAATGCTGGGTTGAGACTGCTGGGTAAGGACGCCTGGTTGATTTAACCCAATTTGGGTTAAAACTGGTCTTAATTTATAACCCAGCAGTGCTGGGTTAGGAACGTGGACCCGAGAGAAAGCACACACATTCCGTTCACCGTACATCAAAAAAATGCGAGAAGCCGCCATTTTCTCAGCGTCTGCAGATGGAAGTGAGTGAAGGACGATTTTCGGTAAGTAAAGACTCAAAATGTAAAGTCATCATTCATTATGTGTGTCCGGGAGTATTTTGAGATTTCATGGAACGCAGAAAAAGTCGGAAAAGAGCTTTTATTGGAAAATACGCTGACGCGGTTTTCGCCTCAGAAATAGTCTTAACGGCCTCTTCTACTGAATGGAAGAGATACCTTTAATACAACGTCTGTGAGTTTCTTATGTCATATTTACAGAAGATTTAGGTGTTAATAGAGGGTTATTAACAGATTCACATGGTAATGCGTAAACTTTTTTTTGTGATTAAATTGAAAGTAGTTTTCTAAAAATGGCATTGTGTAATGAAGACTAGCCTAATTATTTTGAGGCTGATGAAGTTTTAATTGTTAAAAAGTAATGTTTGGGATGTAATATTTCAGACTTGTTGAGCTTTGAGTCTTCATTGTGCCCGCACCGGGAGTTAATGGCACGGAAGCCTGCATGTGAGGAGGCGATCGTCTCAGCTTCATCAGAAGAGAGGGAAAGACGGTATAAGACAAGTAAAGGTCATAATTCCATATTATCATTTTTTTTTCTTTTACTATTAGTAAAAGAATGTTAGCTTTTTTGTAGATGTTGGAAGCCAGAGACATAGAAGAGCTTCATTCTTTCAGGATTAATGTGAATTATTTTTAGAAAATACATGTTTCTGTTGTCTCCTGCCTGTTTACTTGACATTTTGATGCAACAATAGTATGATGTCTTGTTCACATTTTAATTAAACCACTGATGTCCATGTTTTTCATTCCAGAACTCAAACCAACTTTGGAGTTAACGACACAGAAGCCTGCTTGTGTGAGAAGGCGATCTTCTCAGCTTCTTCATAAGAGAGAGAAAGATGGGTTAAGGCAAGTAAAGGTTATAATTTTTTTTTTTTTTTTGATTAAGTGTAATAGAAAGTTTTATGTAGATGTTAAAAGGCCAGAGACATAAGAGAGCTTCATTCTTTTAAGATTGATGGGAGTTATGTTTTAGAAAATAAATGTTACCGTTGTGTGCTATTGTAGTATTCTAGAGCACTGTGGTAGACAATGAAGAACAATAAACAACCACACAATATGGTTGAAATTATAAAACAGTCTAGTTACCTATCCTTACAGAATTGGATGCACATCTGTTTGAAAATGGTTACATTTTAACTAAATGTTTTCTTTTTAAAAAGTTTTTTCTCTTTTAGGCCCGTCCAACAGGCGATACAGGCGGTCGCCTAGGGACCCGACTTAAGGCCGCGAGGTTGTCAATTAGATTTTTAGGTGCGTTCGATTTAAAACGCAGCTCTGTATGCTTTCAACTCGCTCTTGCGGTACTTTAATTTCATCCACCGATCCGTGTGCGCAGCGCAACTTAACCGTGACAGCAGCTTCAGTGACCCACTGACTTTACTGATTAACAATTGGCTCTTTTATTCTAAAGGCAGGGCTTCCTGTGATAGAGCAGCCATATTGAGCATTGCATTTTTCCCCATACATATAATTAAATCACATAGTAGTATGTCCCAAAGCTTGCCTACTCTTCTGCTACACATATACTTTTACTTCACAAAAAATTACAAACAATGGGAATATGTATGGGAATATATATGTCCAATTGTTTGTACTTTTTTGTAAAGTAAAAGTATATCTGTAGCAGAAGATACATATACATATATATGTATATGTATATGTGCAGGGTTGGGAAGGTTACTTCGGAAATGTAATAGGTTACAGATTACAAGTTACTTGATTTAAAATGTAATAAGTAGTGTAACTTTTCAATTACTTTATGAAAGTAATGTAACTTATTACTTTTAATTACTTTTTGATTCCTTTTCTAAACTTATAACTTATAACTAATATTTTCAACAGTTAATCATTTTGAAACATTTAAACCAGGCAGAGTTAACCTCACAGTAGCACTCAACGCTGATTACTGTCAGACCTTCAAAATCCTTCATCCCTTGAATTAAGATTATAATAAGTAAGGGATAACATACATCTTTACTTTGCAATAACAACTGGCTGAATTTACATTGTTTCGTGTCAAAATTATTAGACACGAAACACTGATCTGAATTGAAATATTTGAACGCAAAGCTTCCATGAAGAAATCAGTTGCTAGCAAGTGGCAAGTTCAAACTAGACATTTTAGGGATACAGTGCAGTCATACCAGTTTTCTTGCACAACATTTCACCACAAATAATTAAGTAGTAGTACTAGTTTGTTAGTGATCTTATAATCCATTACAGTGTGCAAAAAAAAAAAAAAAAAATGGCAGCAGCTGCGTTTGTATGAAACAACAGAGCAAGTCCACGATACCAGGATGACAGAATTAAGAAATTGTCCACATAATATTGAATTAAGCTTTAATATTTTATTAGCTAACCAAACGCAAAGCTTCCGCCAAGAAAAATTATCAAGAATATAGCACTGACTTAAGTTGCCCCGAATGAGTCTAAGCTGTGTAATAATTTCATTTAAAGCACAGCCACCACAAATTCAGACTTTTATTATTATTTTTTTTTTACTTATTATTTTGTAGAGTGTTGTTCGTACACAGTAGAGAGATGACAGGAAAGAGCTGGGAGGAGAGAGGGGAGCAGGATCGGAAAAAGGACCTCGAGATGGGAATCGAACTCGGGTCACCGTGAGCGCAGTTGCGCTATATGTCATAACAAGATTATAACATAAATAACATCATAAGAAATAGTTTAATAGCTGTGATACTGGGTTTGAAATTAAATGTTTGCATAGTTATGACAGAAAACACTAGCATCTAACAATGCCTTGGAAAAAACAATCTTAAAAAATAAAGTTTATGCATAAACCCAATAAGCATGTGCCCTATTCTGTGTCCTAAACTCCCGTAACATTGGTGTCTCTGTCAGGCGTTCACCTCAACCACCTTCACAAGCCACATCACAGGAAGCTCCACCTACCCGGTCCACATCACCAGAATACTAATCACGAACACCTGTTCTCATTAGCCACTCCTTATTTAAGGAACTGTTTGCCAGTTGTGCTTTGTCTGGTCTCAAGTTAACACCAGATCGCTCTACTCCTCGGAAGCATCTCCCCTCTTCGTTGTGGACTATATTCTGTTTCCTGTGATCACCTCGGCTTACTCTGTTTGGACTCTATGCACTCATTACCTCAGGAAAGTCTGCCATACTTACTATTTCATCATCTGTTCAAATCTGCCAAAACCTTGCTATTAAACATTGTATTCGGTTTCACTCACCTGTCGTCTCCTCCTGTGTGTTCGTTTGTGTGCAGCGTGACAGTCTCATTTTAGAGCAGTCACTGGAATTTATGAAAGAAGTCAATTAAATCTGTAAATGGGGGTGGGGGTGTGAAAAAAATCAGATGTAATCCCCTTTGTAATCACTGGCATTTTTCAAAAGTAACTGTAATTTAATTACACATTTATTCTCAGTAACTGTAACTAATTACAATTACATTTATTTAGCAATTAAATTACGTAATTCTGTTACATGTAACTAGTTACTCCCCAACACTGTATATGTGTGTATATTACTCAAGTATTTATATTATAAAAAATATAAAATATGTATATTACTCAAGGAAGTATGTATAGAGTGCTATGAAAATAAAAAGCAGACTACTAGTGTGTCACTTTTTGATTTGTATTCGCTGGTTTCATTCCATTTTCTCAATGATGGTAAATTATTAGTACCTTAAGTTGTATTATTTCAATTTTTTCCAGTATTTCAAAGGGACCAAGCTGTGTTCTGACCTGCCCTGGTGAAAAAAAACAGCATATGCTGGTAGGCAGGTTTTGATGCTGGTTTAAGCTGGTCCTTTGCTGGTTTATGCTGGTCCTTGACCAGCAACATGACCAGCTAAAGTAAAAAAACTAAATTAAATTTCATTTAATTTACATTAAAATGACATTACATATATATATCAGTGTTATACTACATTAATATTAGATTTGTTAACCGAAACAAATCAATCAAATCAACAAGAGTGACAAGTGTGAGCTTTCACAATTTCTTACAAAAAGGAATAATTTTCCAAGCCTAAACAAATAATCTACTCCTTGTAGATCACAAACCACTGAAATCGGCTGATAAATGTAAACATTATCGTGATTTTAATATAAAAAAAATAAATAAAAATTGCTCGTTTAACTCCATTTGTTTTTAAATACCTGTCTGTGTGTCTAAGTTAACAACAAAAGATGTTAAATAAATGTATACATGTTAAATAAACTCACTGCATTTGAGAAATTAGTTTATTTAATTTGTATCGTTATCATATTTTGTATTTGTCTTATGGTAATTTGCTTCTTTTTCTTCTTTGTAACAGTCCAACAGCGACACTGCAGGTAAAGTTCCCCTCAGTCCATTTTTGAAAAAATATTGGTAACACTTTACAATAAGGTGTCATTTGTTAACATTAGTTAATGTGTTAATAACATGAACAAACGTGAACATTTATTACAGTATTTATTCATCTTTGTTAACCCTCTGGGGTCTGAGGTGATTTTGGGGCCTTTTAGATGTTTTGACATGCCCTGACATTTGTGCTTATTTCAGCTACTTATACTACTGGCCAACATGTAATTTTTTTTTTTTGTATTCAGCACAAACTGTGCTACAATAATATGTGAGCAAGATGGATGTACATGTTTGCATTTTTTAGGAAAAAATATATATATATTATGTGTGGTTAGTAAGTTTTGGGGGAAAATGTAGCTGAAATAAGGCCATAAAACTCACACTGAATAGTCGTGAACAAGGATTTTGAGTAATCACTCTTGTAGGCTAGAATATTTACTTCAAAATGATGTGAAAATTATCATGCTTACTCTTTCTCAGAAAACAATATATTGATGTAAATTTTGTAAGACATATTTTGTGGTAGAAAGCCGTATGTGAAGGAGTGATTTTGGCCATGAGTACTAAGTGATTCACACCTGAGAGACAGAAGGCCATCCCCTAATGGCCCATCAGTGTGACTGTCACTATGAGGCAGTTAACAAAGAATGTGAGGAGAGTAAGATAATGGGGGGTTTTGGTCATTTGCAATATAATCAAAACATTCATAATGAAGGTCAAACATTATTATTGTACTCACTGACCTAACCACAGAGATGTGAACAGACCTTGTGTCATTCCTGTTCAGCAAGTGAAACTAGTAAACCATACCTGATATTTAAGTGTTTGCTGCTTCTTTCCATAGATTCAAGATTAAAAAAAAAAAACAAAAAAAAAACATCAGTAGTATCAGAGCTTATTTACCATAGAATATCAGGGTAGAAGAACATCTGATGTTGGTACAGTGCTCTCAGAAGAAAACTGTATAAAGACACTCGAGTAAAAAAACAGCAAGATTCATCTGCGGCGCAGGTATCAGATCACTAAAAAACAAAACCAAAAAACATCTCTGAGCATGTTAATATCAGAAGCATCTGTATATAACAATCTTGTAGTCACAGATTCACGCATGCATCTAAAAAGGACATTTTATATCTGAGAAACAAATTATCGTTTAGCATGTTATAAAACTCTATTTGTGTCACGGTTCAGGGGTTCACAGACTCATTCTCACTCTCTGTGTGTTTGCGTGTTGGGAGAGTGGGCGTGGCTGTGATTGTTAGTGTGACTGCGCCAGCTGTAGCTCGTTTGCTCAGCTATTTAACACCTGTGTTCTCTGTCTTGTTTTGTCAGTTCGTTGGTTTCCGTTCGTGTGTGTAGGTGTGTGTTCCAGTTCTCCTCTCCCAGATTCCTTGCCTGGATCCTGTTTCTGGTTCTCCTTGATTCCTTGGATTGTTTATCGGATGTTTGGCCGCCCATTCGCATTCCTGTGCTACCCAGAGAGACTGACCATCCACTTGCTTCACGTGTTGCTCGCTATTGTCTGGATTCTACACAATAAACTGTTTATATTGCACTTGCGAACTGAATCCAGTCTTGTTATTATGACAGAACAATCTGACCTCACAATGATTTCTGCGAGTGCACCGGATTTACAAGAATTTTTGTCTCTTAACAACGCACGCATGGATCAACAAGAGGAACACTCGCTGGCTACAGGTCATGCCGTGCAAGCATTGGTACCCCAGGGAGTTAAGGTTAGTTAATATAAAATTTAGTCAATAGTTAGTTAAGTTAATAAAAATACAGTTGTTCATTGTTAGTTAATGTTAGTTCACAGTGCGTTAATTAATGTTAAACACAACTTTTAGTAATGCATTTTTATGTAATGCTTAATTTACCAGGAAAATGTGACAACATTAACTGTATTAAAGGCATAGGCGGAGCTTGTGTAAGGCTGGAGAAGGCTTAGCTTATGAATGCAATGGCCAATCAGAGGCATTCTGATGAGTCATCTGTTCAGCGCACACACGCTGACTGAATTCTTAACTCTCCTGAATTCTCTCATCATAAACATCATAGAGTGGAAATGTTAATCAAACAACAAAAAATGTTAAATACATGTATACATGTTAAATAAACTCACTGTATTTGAGAAACAAGTTTAATTTGTATCGTTATCGTTTTTTGTATTTGTCTTATGGTATTTTGCTTCTTTGTTCTTTTTTATATAACAAAAATAGCTATCAGGGGCATTTCCTCAGAGGATGCAAGAAAGGCAGTGTCTCCTCAAAAAAAAACTGGATGAGAAAATAATCGATATATATATATATAACAGAAAGTTTAGTGGAAGGAAAAAGTGTGGAAGAAAAAGATGCACAACCAACCGAAAAAAAACGCAGCCTTAACAGGCTTGTCAAGCAAAATCGATTTAAGAATTTGGGTGAACTTCACAAGGAATGGACTGAGGCTGGGGTCGAGGCATCAAAAGCCACCACACACAGTTGTGTCAAGGAATTTGGCTACAGTTGTCATATTCCTCTTGTTAAGCCACTCCTGAACCACAGACAACGTCAGAGGCGTCTTACCTGGGTTAAGGAAAAGAAGAAATGGACTGTTGCCAAGTGGTCCAAAGTCCTCTTTTCAGATGAGAGCAAGTTTTGTATTTCATTTGGAAACCAAGGTCCTAGTGTCTGGAGGAAGGGTGGAGAAGCTCATAGCCCAAGTTGCTTGAAGTCCAGTGTTAAGTTTCCACAGTCTGTGATGATTTGGGGTGCAATGTTTTAAAGATGCTGATTTCATTTTCCAGCAGGATTTGGCACCTGCCCACACTGCCAAAAGCGCCAAAAGTTGGTTAAATGACCATGGTGTTGGTGTGCTTAACTGGCCAGCAAACTCATCAGACCTGAATATTATCAAGAGGAAAATGAGATACGAGACCAAAAAATGCAGATGAGCTGAAGGCCACTGTCAAAGAAACCTGGGCTTCCATACCACCTCAGCAGTGCCACAGACTGATCACCTCCATGCCACGCCAAATTGAAGCAGTAATTGAAGCAAAAGGAGCCCCTACCAAGTATTGAGTACATATACAGTAAATGAACATACTTTCCAGAAGGCCAACAATTCACTAAAAATGACGATTCGATCGAAACTGGATCTCGTTCTGATACCTTCTTCTGGGTACTCATCTCAAGACATGGCAGTGTTCCCCTCGCTAAGACAGGATCTTCTGAAGCATGCTGTTCTTGGGTGGAACGCGTAGGTCCTCCTCACCATTGAAAGCCAGGTACCTACCCTGCGCCTGCCGAATGCTCACCTTGAGCACGATTCTGCTCCCTGAGAGCTTAGAACTTCCCTCTAAGTCAGGAATTGTGTTCTCTGCTTCCCAGAGCCTCACGCATCAGCATCAACAGTCTGTAGGACCCTCGGTATGCAGTGTGTCCAGGACGACAGACCTCTACTAGGAAAGTGCTTCCTTAGATTACAGCAGTCACATGGGGCTTGAGTCCTGTTAGAAACAGCCTTGTTGAGTGTTGTGAACGGTATCTAAGTGTTCATGCTAGCTAGGCACATTCTGAAATCCACGTTGCAGTAAGGACGCACACTAGCATCTTGTGTTCTTTCTAAAATCCTGCATGGTAGGGATTACGCGTTTAGCCTGGTACCCTTTCTTGAGCTGGATAGGCCCCGGTGCCTTGGGCCATGCTCGACTTATGTATCCCTGGTGAAATTTCTGAACAGGGTGCTGATGACTCTGCCTGCCTGGCCAGCTTCGCAAGCGAGGTCATGCCGAGCTGAAGGTAAGCCCCTAGATGACGAGCCAAGGTCTAGACGGTCGTCCTAGATGACTGGCTATATCCCTTTAAAGGAATCTCTTTTTTCGTTATCTGATTCCAAGCCTGAGCTCTGCCTGGGGATCAGGCTCCTGTTGTAATGTCCGGAAGTAATGTCATAGGCTGTAGCCGGCCAATGTTATTGTCATTTTGAATGCAGGCTTCAGACACAGGTCACAAAGAATGCGTTCCCCATAGCGACCCCTAGAGGACGCAGTGTCTCGTTCTCTTCTCAGGGAACCATGGTTACATATGTAATCTGAGACGATTTCTCTTATCACTTGAAGACAGTAACCTTGCAGCGCAAGCTCTTTGGGTGTAGTGCCCGTTTTATACTCGCTGTGTCGGCACGAGCGGCAAAAATGATGTGAATACTGAGGAAATAAAGGCAGACAGGATGGCGGATTTGGTTTTCAAGCGAAATTAAATGACTGCTTCTTAAACCAGAGAAGATGAGTATGGTTTTTCTTTGCTGTTTATTTTACGTTATGCTGTGGAGGTTCTTTAAATGTTCTTTATTTATTTGATTCCTCAGTGTTTGCTAAATGTTCTGGTGTAGCCTATGCCATGCATCGTCTTATTCGTTTATTATAAATAACATTATACACGTTAGTTTGTAGCCTACTGTTTCATTGTTGTTGTGCTTTTCAAATAAGAATATCAATGAATCCATCTTTCAAGCATTTGTTTTAGTTTTAAACAGTGAATAGATGTAAGCACAACAGACAATTATCTTTTGTTGTAAAAAGTGAATTTGAAAGCAAAAGTGAAAGCATCCAAAGCCCGGCTAGCAGAGCAAAAGAGGAACTCCCGTTCACAAAATTTAAACTACAAATAATACTGATGAAAAAGTATGGGTTGAATATTAACCACTTTCGTTACCATAAATTTACACAAACTTTCCTTTTTTCTTCATAAATACCTTAATGCCAGATTTATTCAAACATACATATATAATTATAAGTAAAAAAAAGTGTTGTTTTAATGATAATGAACTGTGAACAGCGGATAACTTTGAGGTCACACTAAGTGACATACCATTCACAATCATCTTCCTGCGGCTGAAAACTGATTAAGCAATTACATTAGACATGATACATTTTGGTAAGCCATACAGCATCTTTCAACATACTTGTGATGTGCATTCATGTGTATTTTGCGATATAACTTATTAAACCTTAAGAGAGTCGCGCTTCACACTGCTACTTGTACTGAGGTGCAAAAGCGATCTGTCATGTCACGTTTAAAAGCATCAAAAAGGGATTCATTGTTGGTATTTCGTGATTAAATGTACAGGATTTGAAAGCTGAGACTTTGATGTTAATTTTGACAGCCCTAAATTAAACAGATTTTCTTCACTCACAGTATAAATTGCAGTCCGACACATTTTTCTGCAGCCTTTTGATTGACAGGATATATTTAGCCCTGATCATCGGCTGATTTGGAATTTAAATAAATTGCTTTTATCGTCCGATACCGGTTGTTGGCCGATACATTGGTGCATCTCTATAGGCATAATTTACAGGTGAGATGGGTGAGACAAATCCCCACCACTTTTTACCAGGGACGATACTGTCCCCACCACTTTTTTGAACATCTTGTGGCACGGACGTACCTAATGCTGATGAAAAATTTGGTTCTGTTGTTTTTGAAATTATGCTTAATGTTCGTTGCAGTGTTATTAGGGATGTAACATTCTCTTGCGGCTCATGCACAGTCTTCACATGAGCGCTTCTGTCAGTTGCTTAATGTGTTGTGGAGGTTATCTGTTCATTCCAGTTAAATCACAAAACAAAATACACATGAACGTGTCCCTTCTCTTGATGTACGATCAGTGATGAACATCTATTGTTTTATTAAAGGGGTCATCGGATGCTAAGTTCACTTTTACATGTTGTTTGAACATTAATGTTTGTTTGCAGTGCATGTACAAATCTACTAAATAATGATAAAAATCCATGCAGTGGTTTTTAATTAATCTGTAAAAATAATATCCCCTTTTTCAAATTGAGAATGAAAAATGGGCATCCAATGACCCCTTTAAGGGGGAAAAAAAATTATGTGAGGGCGGATTAATAACCAAAACCTCTAACACGCCTGATGAAAATATTACCCCTGGGCTGTTTGGAAATACATATAGTTGCATGTGTATCTATGTATATTTATTCACTGACATGAATAATCTCAGGCCTAATAATACCAGTGATGGAGTACTCGAGTCCTGGACTCGGACTCGAGTCCTGGACTCGGACTCGAGTCCGACTCGAGTCACTATTCTTTGGACTCGAGTCCGACTCGAGAATCCACTCTCTGGACTTGTGACTCGACTTGGACTCGCGGATTGATGACTCGTACTTGGACTCGGACTCGAGGATATATACAATCGGACTTGAGCATTCATCACTTTGTTTTTGACTAAATATGTTATAAAAAAAACACTTTTCCTGTTTCGTGCCCAAGACCGGCCGCGATCTCCCTTCACAGACACTGCTACCTCTCGCTCTCTTTGCTTGACAACACACTCACTGACGTCACTCACTTTTACGCTCGTGCAATGCATGATGCATGATTCGTGGGCTAAATGTTCACATTTGTAAAATGCAGAAAGACGTGCCCCGGATCGTGAAGTTCGGCTACGCGAATTTTGCTTCTAATGCTGGAAAGAGCAGCGCTAAATGTTGTGTGTGTAATCGCACAATTGAGGAAAAGACTGGGACAACCTCAAACTTTAACAGACACCTGTCACGGATGCACCCAGAAAAGTAAGTAAAAAGCTTTCCATTGCCTAACGTTAGCTTTTTTCAAAAAAATATTATTGACTAATGCATATATGATAACAAACAGAAGAAGCTAGGGTTAATGTATGTCTGGTTCAGATTACAGCATTTTTTTGTCTGTTGATAACTTAACGTTACTAGTCACTGTGCCAGATCAGATTTTTGCGATATTTGTCTGTTGCGATAGTCACTGTGTCAGATTAAACAGTCTCTCTCTCTCTCTCTGCATATCGTATTGATTTTTACATTTTAAGTATCTTTAAAATACAGTGTCCTGTAAAATGCAGGTTTCTTTTTGATGAGGCCTCACCGTGCAAGATTGAGCAGTACCATGCTTTCAAATCTGATGCTTTTAAAATGCAACATGAAAATGCAGCATGATTAAACAAGCAATTTGTAAATTTTCTACGCTAGTTCTCAATCAGAAGTTCACAACAATGGAAGTAAACACATGCTTTTGATGGCGTCGTAAAGTTGCAAAGTGTGTTGCAAAGTGTATATGTCAAATCAGTAAATAAACTCCCTTTGCAATTGTGACAGTGGTGTCATTTTTGTTTAATGTAGAACCTCTTTAATACATTTTATCAGTTTTTTGAAGGTCCCAGAGTGGAGACATGTAGGCACTCTCAGACTCGAATACGGGACTCGAGACTCGACTCGGACTCGAACACTGGGGACTTGAGACTCGACTCGGACTCGAACTCTGGTAATGGTGACTCGACTTGGACTCGACTCGGACTCTTCTTTGGTGACTCGGACTTGGACTCGGACTCGAACACTGGGACTCGAGACTCGACTCGGACTCGACAGTTGGTGACTCGACTACAACACTGAATAATACATATATATTACAGAACATGTAAGAATAAAACTATCACATTAAAAATGAGTTCGGTGTCAATACATTAACCCTCCCCCCACCCACCCACCCAAACACACACACAGTCGCTCGCTCGCTCCTTTGGATTTGAATAATCCATTAGTAAACGCCGAAATTAATATAAACTAAGATTAATAAAATCTGTAGAAGTATTGTTCATGCTTAGTTCGTGTTAACTAATCAAACGTTATTGTAAAGTGTTTCCAAAATACTGTTCAAATTGTTACTGCCTTTGGTTATTATTATGGAATAAATGTAAAAATGAATAAAAACACTATGAAACATATAATAAAATAAAATAAAATTTAAATAAAATAAAAAGTAAAATTAATAAAATAAAATAAAAAAATTATGTAATGTTTATTTATCCATGAAAATGACAGCATTAAGTGTAACAGGGGCATGAATATAGATTAGCCTATATCAGTTAGGAAAGGAAAGGAAAGGAAAGGAAAGGAAAGGAAAGGAAAGGAAAGGAAAGGAAAGGACATGTGGCCAAGTATGGTGACTCTTTGTGCTCTGCATTTAACCCATCCAAGTGCACACACATAGTAGTGAGTAGTGAACAAACACGCACACACACACACCGTGAACACACACCAGGAGCAGCGGGCAGCCATATTGCTATTGCTGCGGTGCCCGGGGAGCAGTTGGGGATTTGGTGAAAAAAAAAAATACATGACAGGTGAAAAATGACTGAATGAATAATACTGAAAGTAGGTTGAGATGAATTTTAAAAGTGTGCCCCCTAAAAGCACAAGTGGCCCCTGCACCGGCAAAAGTAGCTTAATGATTATGAATGCGTCGGGGAAAAAGGAGACTTTAATTACTTTTAATTACTCATTACTAAACTAGTGCTTTCTCAGTCAATGCCAGCTGCAAAGATGAAGTTGCCGAATGCCACAGTAATGGACGTGCCTTTAGCAGAGAAATGCACCTTTTCATACGGACTACATAATTAGGGAATATTTGTTTTTGTTTGAATTGGTTCATTTAATAGTATACATTTCAAGCTTTCTATAGATTTATCTCTAATGTTTGAGAGTTGGTTTATTGTTGTGACGCGCTCCATTTCATAGAGACTGCATGAGACAGCAGAAAGCGCACCCAAAAATGTTGAATATTTTAAGTTCTTTCCGCAGTAAAAAACACAAGGGATTGCGCAGGCGCCTCCATATCATGCAATAAGCACAATAATACTCCCACACTCCTCATAAACACTTGAAATGTGCCTATACAGCGCATATTCATCTAAATTAACATCGGAATGAAGGGCTGTAAGGAGCCCTACTCCCCTCCATTTGCGAGAGATCGTAAAACAAAACGTGAGAGATTTTTGTCCTGTCTCCTACACTATAAGACATATCTGAGAAACAGCTGTGGCGATGCCCGGAACAGCATGTAGTGTACGACGTGTTTAGCGTGTCACACTAGCTTAATGTTCAATATGGGCCAACGACCAGAAGCAAGGAACGTCTACTGGAGAGAGGATATGATGCTACTGGTGAGTGAATAGTCGACAGTGAATCTGATTTCAAATCAATTCACAACAGTAAACTCTTCAATAAACTTTACATTCAGTAACCCAATTAAACAAAAAGAATTGTAATTGGATGTTCACTCCAAATCAGAAAGTAGAAAATAAATGTAGATAACACTTCTCCTTTCAAAACTTAACAGTATATTCAACCATGTAAGTTGAAAACGCAGAAACAATCAAATGATTCAATTAAACAATTCATGAATCAAATGACTCAACTGATCAAAGTTTGTGAATCAAATGATTCAGTTCAAAAAAAGCAAAATCTCTCCATTTCAAAAGCAAAAATGTGTCACTGAAGTGAGAGGAGTGATTTGATGAATATTTTGTCCTTCTAGAACTTTCTCCTTTTCTTCTCTTTTCTTAGCTTCCTTCAACTTTTCTTACATTTTGAATCATTCTTAATCTTTTTGCCAGTCGCCTGGGTTACCGGCGTTACATTCTCCCCGCCTTGAAGCTTTGCAGGTCCCACTGCATCTTCCAGGCTGTGAAGTCACAGCAGAGGGACATCCACTTTGCATTTCCAGAGAGTTATCCTTAAGAGAATCAGACTCCTCCAACAAAATGGTGAATGCTGTGCTAAGCCCTTGCAATAACGATTGTATAACCAGAGAAAGGGGATTACCCAATTTAGGATACTGCACCCTCTTTGGTGGTTCACGGTATCTTTGTGAACATCTGGGGACATTTACTAGTATCCATTGAGCTGTCTTGGGGACTTGCCGAATTAATTGCTCCTCCATGTGTCAGAGTGTCATTCCTTTCATCCTCTCCGCTGAAGGTCCTATCCCTGATAGCACACGTACATCTCGGAGACGTCTATTTGACGTCTGCATTTACATCGGCAAGACAGCTGCAAGACGTAGTTTGCTCATCTGTAATACGTCTATTGGACGTTTCCTATCAGATGTCTTTAAGATGTTTATGATTTAGAATGTATGTAAAACTGACATCTTACAGATGTCTGCCAGACGTTTGTACACAGCAGATGCTTTCCAGATCAAGAGATCTTTAACAGACATCTTGCAGACGTACGTGTGCTATCTGGGATGTCACTCAGCATGTCTGCTCCTGTAAGATCCATCACCTGTGTACCCTCTCTTTCAGGTTCATCCAGCAGACTTCCCTCCCCAGCGTCAGATCAGGAAAGTTCTTTTGTGTCTAGATTTGTAGAGAATTCTACTTTCAACACCCGGTAAGTGTCCAGGTGAGTAACAATCCATAGGATCACTTTCTGATTCAGAATTCTCAGTTACACTTTCAGGTTCTTCTCTACCAGGGTTTGCTCGAGTTCAAGGCCTGCGAGGTGTCTTTGGTCTTACTGGTTCCTCAGGTATGTTTTCTCGCAAGAATCCACAGGGTAGTAGTAAGTCTCGGTGCAACGTGCAAAGTGGCCCTTCCTTGCCCTCTGGTTAAACAGTATAGACGGTAAGTCAGCAGCTTTTTTGATCACGACGTAAACTACTTTCCCTACTTATCCATTTAAGTGCTTGCAAAACTCATCATCAGTAGTCAAGGAACTTCTTTTTACACTAGAATGTGTGTAGTTGAACATCTGATGTTAGTACAGCGCTCTCAGTTTGAAAGATAGCAGAATTCATCTGTTGTGCAGGTATCAGATCACTAAAAAACAAATAACATAAGAAAAACATCTGTGAGCATGTTAATAACAGGAGGTTAAAGCGTTCCACGGGGTTGCCCCGGGATGGTAAGGTGTTGTCCTCATTTTACGGATTCCTGCTATGCCACACAGTACCTTGATCAACTTTGATCACTGAGGAGCTTCTTGGGAAACCCATAATAGACAAGGAAGTTATCCCCCAGGCATTTGGCCACAGTTTGAGCCTTCTGGTTTCTGGTGGGTATTGCTACAGCATACCTAGTGAAATGGTCGGTGATTACTAGAATATCCTTAATATTGCTCTGATTGGACTCCAGCAACAGTTAGTCCATGCAGAGTATTTAGAGGGGTCTGCGGGTCGATATGTTTACCAGGGGTGCAGCTCGCTCAGGGGGAGTCTTTCGCTTCACACAGCTCTCGCAGGTCTTTATCTCTTCCTCCACGGCCATCGCCATCTTTGGCCAGTAAAACCGGGTTCTAGCCAGGTCCAGGGTCCTTTCAATTCCAAGATGGCCCATGTATTGTGCAGGCTTCTTAACACTTTTCCTCGGAGCTCCACCATCTATAGCTGTTATTACTGTGAACTCTCCTCCATACAGACAGTCACTACATTTGGCCGTGACCGCCCACTTGAGCGCAAGGAACTCCAATTTGTGCGCGGAGTACTTTGTTTCACTTTTGGTCAGTCCCTTGCTCCCGAAGTTTAATTACTCTCATTCAGCCCTCCTGCTCTTCATAAAGGGCAGCCACAAGCCCAGTGGTGCTTGTGTCCGTGGTTAACACATAGGGAAGGCTGGGATCTGTAAATCCAAGGACTGGGGCTGAAGCCAGCTTCTCTATCATGGTGTCGAACGCTCGCTGACATTCCTGGGTCCATCGGTCCCCAAACTGCTCTTTAGGATCCCGGTACTCAATGTTTTCTTTGTGTCTCGCCTCTGGTTTTTCTGTAGAGGGCGATATCCGATAGTAAGATCATTAAGAAGGTCTTGTGATCTTATAGAAGTCTTGGACGAACCTCCTGTAGTATCCCACGAATCCGAGAAATGATTTGAGCTCTTTGAGGTTTCTCGGCCTTGGCCAGGTCTTGAGGGCTTCGATCTTGTCCGGATCTGTCTCTACGCCATTCTGAGATACTATAGGGCCCAGGTATCGGACCGACATTTGGAAAAAACTAGCATTTCTTGGGAAAAAGCTTCAATCCATATTCTCTTAGACGTTTCAGAACTTGCAGGAGTCTGGCCTCATGTTCTTCTAAGGTTTTAGAGAAGACTATAAGATTGTCAATGAAGACCAAGGCCTCTCTTCTGTTAAGATCACCCATGCACCACTCCATTAATCTTTGAAATATACTTGCCGCATTTGTGACCCCTTGTGGTATTCTGTTAAATTCACAGAACCTCAAAGGACAAACGAACGCTGTTTTCTGTTTATCAGCCTATTCCATCTTGATCTGATAGAAGCCTGATTTTAAGTCGAGGACTGAAAACTATTTGGAGCCAGATAGAACTGAGAAGGCTTCTTCCAAATTTGGAAGAGCAAAAATTCAACTGTAAGTTCAACTTTCTGAAGTCAATGCAGAGACAGACATCATTGTTCTTCTTTTTTACCACTACTATTGGAGAGGCAAAGGAGGATTCCGATTCTCTAATGACACCTGCGTCAAGGAGTTCTTTGAGATGCCTTCTTACTGCATCGACATCTTGGGGATGGATGGGCCTAGCACACTGCTTGAACGGTATCTTGTCACAGAGATTGATGTGGTGTTTTACTTTATCTGTGTGGCCGTAATCCAAATCATGCAGCCCAAATACATCTGACATCAAGTTCACTAGATCAGTTATCCTTTTTTTCCATTCTCTTGATAAGGGTGAGTCACCAAAGTCAGGAACGATCTTAGCTTGTGCAGGACTCACACCTTTGCACACAGGAGCGCTCTCAGGGTTTCTTCCTTCAATCACACTTTGGACGGCATGCACTTCGGCCAACACCGCTCTCTGAGGGAATATTAAATTAACTTGTGTCTCATTTCTCAGCACTATCGTTATCTGGACATTGCACTTCAGAGGTAAGGAATGCAAACAACCAGGCACTTCAGGTCTGGGACCACTAGGGTCAACGTCGGAACTTTAGCTGCTGTTCCTAACAATTCTTGAGGAAACTTCAGAGTTAACTCGACATATCCCAGGTAGGGAACAGCCTGGCCATTTGCAATTCCACTCCGTCTGATGGTAGCACACAGGATTATGTGCAATCTGTGGAGGTAGGCAGATGATTTTTTTCGCCAGGATTCTGCAGGGTGCTTATAAACTTATCTAATAATTCATCTCCGTCCTCCACTGAACCGTAGATGGACTCTAGCAGCCTGTTCGGGTTCACATTTAACGATATCTGAAGCAGGCAGTAACAGGCTGTCAAGAATTTTCGGAAGAAGAGCGGAAAAACTCAGGAAGGGATGGATCATTCAAGAGGTAGTCAACACTTGCCTGCCAGGTGTCGAAATCAGGCTCGTTGCTTGGATGAGGGTTCCTCCCAGAGAAGGCTTTTAGGCGGAACGAAGCATTGTGCGGGGACACTGGATCGCTCGTCCTCACAATGTGTTCCATCACTACCCTCTGGACTCCATGGCGGACATTGGAAGTTTAACCAATATCGTCTCAGCAGAGCTGGTATCTGCGTCATTCAAACAGTGAGGGGACACTGCACCTAAAGTTGCTTTGACTGTGTTTTCAGGCTCTATTTCAGGACAGGGGGTGAATTACACCTTTCCAGCCGCTGGGGAGTGCTGGCTGCACGTGTCAAAAGGTTTGTCTCCAAAGGCCGATGTTCCAGTCCAGGCTCTGCCCCAAGTGACGCATCTTCTAAAGTTCTCATCACACTCACCTTCATTGATTCTTGCTGGAGCACATCTTGTGGGGATTCTCCATTTGCACTGAAGGAGTGGAATCCTGAATCCATCATGGTCTTCATAATGATATTAATGATACTATTTCTTGTGTGATTATTAATGATTATTAATCAAGTTATTGATCAGTATTTAACCTTCTAAACTGTTTGATTTGATGATAGTATTTTAGTAGTGAGGGACTGCAGAAAATCCACTGCAGCCATCCTCCTTCGTTAATAGAATGGAATGTGTATTCTTTTTCTGCTGAGTTCTATCTTTTTACACGGTCAAGGTGCCATGTCATGAGGGGGGGGTCAGGAGGGACCTGGACAGCTGTGACATAGACATGTTGTCCTAATGTTACGGCCTGAATATGTCCGGGGGGGGGACCGCAACAGAAATCAATGGTTGGTGGTGATTGGCAGCGCGACGGCAGAGAGAAGCGCCGTTTCTAGACCTAGTAAAGCTACAATAAAAACCCAAACAACTACAGGCACTACCGCAAAAGAAGTTTTTATTTACAGATTTCAAACCAAAGACAAAACAAAAGGGCGTTGACTTCAGAAGGGGGCAAAGCCAAAATAACAAACATAACAAAACTACCTGTTTTATAAATCGACTACCTAAGCTTCAAAAAAAAGAAAACAAAATACAGCTGATTAAACTAACTCCCTAACTAACAAAAACAGAAGAAAATATGGGCTAGAAAACAAAATGGCACCCACCTTCCTACTAAACCCAAACATGAACTAAATTACAATATTTACAATAAGCCACTTCTCTTTCAGAAAAAGTCTCAATCATAGATGTAATCAGAGAGACAATAAACAGAGGCAGTACTTCAACAATCTCAACACGGTTGAGAGAAAGATACACCAAATCATCAAGCCAGGGTTTCACAAATTTGTCAGGAGAGGACAAGACCTCAGCCGCCGCACACTTCCAGCCACCACCAACTACTGGTCTGAAGGAAGCTGTAGTTTAAATACTCTCTCCTCTCCCATCACCCAATCACCGCAGAGCTCTAATTAAGCACAGGTGGAGACACTGGTTCTGCAGGGAGAGAGAGAAGAGAGAGAGAGAGAGAGTGAGAGAGAGAGAGACAAAACCAGAGTCATGGTATTCCAGAAGAAGACCAGGTCTCAAGGAAACAGATACCAGTTCAGTTACGGAGGAGAAGTCCTAAAGCACAGCACCAGCTACACTTACCTGGGCATTGAGATCTCGGCATCGGGTGGCTTCAGTCTGGCTGCGAAGGCCTTGAATGAGAGGGCCCGGAGGGCATTTTATGCCATAAAAATCATGATTTGGCCAATTAAAACTACCAATTAGAACATGGATTAAATTATATCACACAATCATTAAACCAGTTCTACTATATAGGAGTGAAATTTGGGGACCAATATTAAAGTTTGAAAATTGGGATAAAAGTTTAACAGAAAGAACACAAATGGAATTTGCACAAAACATTCTAAGGGTAAACAGAGGCACTTCTAATGATGCCTGTAGGGCTGAACTGGGCTTATACCCCTTGCATATTGAAATAAAAAAAAAAAAAGAGCTGTTCAATTCTGGCATCACCTGACTCATTCCAACACTGAATCTATTCAATATAAAGCCTTTCTTGCCAATGAATCCCCCACAGTGTCTCATCCTCTAAATGCACTCGTGGTTAAACTAATGAATGAAAATCAAGCGGACTTAAACCAGTCGGACTCCAACCACAACCCTAACATTCACAAAGAAATTGACAAAAATCTGAAGTATAATTAAAAAACAAATTCGATCTTCAAACCAAACTCCAGTGTTATTCGGCCCTAAACAGAACTACCAAATTGGCAGATTACTTATCAATTAAAAGAAAGACAAATTCTTTCAAAATATCGGCTCGGTGACCACGACTTAGAAATAGAAAAAGGAAGACATAAAAAAACCTGGATTCCTAGAGAACAGCGATTATGTAAACAGTGTGACTTGATTCAAATAGAGGATGAGAAACACTTTCTTCTTGTCTGCCCCAAATACAGCACTACAAGGCAAATATTCTTTTCACAGTTTGAAGCTTTGAATTGTTCATTTTCATCTCTAAATGACTCAGAGAAACTACGCTATATACTAGGAGAGGATGACATGGCAGTCAAACTAGCTGCAAAATGTGTATACGCCATACACACCATACGAAATGGTTAATTCATTGTATTTGTTTGCTTTATTTTACATGTTCTTCATTGTGTATTTGTAATTATTATAATCAATATTAGAAATACTGTCTACTGTTGCTTTTTTATTTTTATAGTATGCATGTATTTATTTTCTCTCATTTATTACTCATTTTATTGTCTCCTCTATTGCTTTGAGGGTGTAATTATATTCTGTGCTTTGGCAATACTGTAACACAAATGTCATGCCAATAAAGCAACTTGAACTTGAACTTGAACTTGAGAGAGAGAGAGAGAGAGAGAGAGAGAGAGACCCAAACACAAATCATAACACACAAAGGAACCTTACGGCTCCAGAAGTAACACCCCCACCACTAAAGATTATAACCACCTACTGGTTATAAGCTAAAGTACAAAAATCACAATACACACATTAACGGTCCGAAGAACTCTAGACAGGGCATCAGCAATGATGTTATCAACTCCTTTCTTGTGACGCATGTCTAGCTGGTATTCCTGTACAATTAAAGACCACCGCATTAAACGTTGATTAGCGTTAGACATGCGATTCAAAAACACTAATGGATTGTGATCAGTGTACACCAAAATTGGGCTACCACTTCCACCCAGGTAAACTTCAAAATGTTGGAGGGCTAATAACAGAGCTAGTGCTTCTTTTTCAATTACACTATAATTTCACTGACATTTGCTGAATTTCTTGGAGAAAATAGATACAGGGTGGTCAATTCCAACTCCATCCTCTTGTATCAAGAGCGCCCGGCTCCTGCAGTGCTGGCGTCAATGTGCAGTTTGAATTGCCGAGAGAAATCTGGGGCAGAAAGGACAGGTGCTGTGCAGAGGAGATCTTTTGCAACATTAAATGCTTCCATGCACTCTGGAGTCCACACAAACTTCCTGGAGGTGCTCAAAAGATCAGTGAGAGGAGAAACAATAGCAGCAAAATTCTTACAAAAACTTCTGTAATAGCCACTCATCCCTAAGAAACTGCGCAATTCACGTTTGTTAGTGGGCGTGGGGAACTCAACAACAGCAACTATCTTGGCTTCTGCAGGCTTCACTTGCCCTTGACCAACACGTTTCCCAAGATGGGTTACTGTAGCTTTTGCAAATTCGCACTTAGCCAAACAGAGTCAAAGAGGCCTTGTTCAATCTATCAAAAATCACCTTTAACTGGTTAAGATGTTCTTTCCAAGTGTTAGAAAAGACTACAACATCATCCAAGTATACTTCAGCATTGGTCACACCTGACAATACCTGATTCATAAGTCTCTGAAAAGTAGCAGAAGCATTGCGCATGCCAAAGGCCATAACGGAGTACTGTAGCAAGAAATCTGGAGTAACAAAGGCAGAGATTTCAGATGCACGGGAAGTTAATGATACTTGCCAGTAACCTTTGAGAAGATCTAATTTGGTAACTGTTACGGCCAGAGAGTTTTTTTTTTCATTTGTCAACTAGGTGGTGTTGTGCCGTGATTTCGACTTTTCTAAAGCGAGAGTTGGGGACAGGTGCGGAGTGTTACCTGTGATTAGCGTCTAGGCTAAAAGGGGAGATTCAGCGAGCAGTGGTGGCGGTGGACTTTGGGTGCCGTTCGTCTTCCCTCTCCAGTCCTGGATTGTTTTCTTTTTTTCTTATTTAATCTTTGTATTAATTTATCTGTTTTTGATTAAATGTTCAGTTATTGACCTTAGTTTTATGTGTGGCCTCCCCTTATTGGAAATGTTCCTCCACCCAGAGCCAGGTGGTTGTAACATTATGGGGGCTCGTCCGGGATTTCAGTAAGTTTGGTAAGATAATTTGGTTGATAAGATAATGGAATGAGTTTGATTAATATTTGGTACATATTTTTTGGGGGGGGAGTGTTTGCGTAAATGCTACACTTCAATTTTGATGTGAATAATTTTGGCTGGGACTGGAGAGGAAGAAATTGTCCTGCAGTCAAAGTGCTAAGGCTTTGGCGGCAGACTAAGCCTTTTTGTACATGACCAGAGGTAAGTGAGATTGCGCTTTAATTTCCAAGAAGTGTTAGTGAGACGGGTTAGACCGTCAGAGCCACGTACATCCCCGTGTTAGGCTGTAGAGCAATAACGCTGTTTTTTGTTTTAGTGTGTTATTGTAGTTTTTTGTTTTTGGTACGTCGGACGCGGGTAGACGGATTAGCCGTTGAGCTGCATGTGGGCGTACCGAAGACTAGGGTTGAGTTATTTAGTTAATGTCTTAGTTAGATACGGGATGGCTCTTAAGTTCTTCTGGCATTATAGTGCTGTTTATTTGGTTTTGGTTTGTTTAATTTGTTTTCCTCTGGTCTGTGCAATTAGAGCGATTTGGTAAAACGGCAATTTTATTTATTTTGGCTTTGAAAAGCGAAATAAGTATACTACATTGAATACCAAAGATGGACAAATTACAAGATTTTTTGGCTGCTCCTACTGTAGAAGGATTGAATGAACTTACAAAAGAGCAATTATGTAAAGTAGTTGAGCATTTTAACTTTGAGGTAGCGGTAACTAAAAGCACAAAATTAAAAGCCTTGCGTGATCTTGTAAAAGAGAAACTGGTAGAGAGAATGATTTTAACTGTAGACACACAATCTGAAGAAGCGTTGTCACCTGAAAGTACTTCAACGCCGCTTGTAATGACGGGGGTACAGACCGGGTTAACATTTGAGCAACAATTAGAACTCTTGAACTTGCAAAGTAAGGAACGTGAATTAGATAGACAGCTTGAATTAGAGAAAATGCGCGAAAGAAAGAAAGAGAGCGTGAACGGCAATTTGAAAAGTTTAAGAGTGAACAAAGAATTCAAGAAGTTAAGTTGGCTCAGGAGGCAGAATGTTTGAAACTAGTTGCCGAAGGCAAAATCGGTAGCATAAGTGTTAATTACTCTGGTGAGCAGTTGGTTATGAACACAGCTTTAAATATTACAAATATGACTAAGTTGTTGCCAAAATTTAATGAGAAAAATTTGGACACTTTCTTTACTTTGTTTGAAGGTGTTGCTGAAGATCGGGGTTGTAATGATGCCGAACGTACTCTCTTATTACAAAGCGTTTTGGAGGGTAAAGCTCAAGATCTATTTATTTCACTCTCACCAGTAGATCGAAGGGATTATAAAATCGTTAAAGACACAATTTTAAAAGCTTATGAACTTGTCCCCAAAGCTTACCGTCGCCGATTTAGGGGTTGGAGAAAGGGAGAAAGACAAACTCATGTGGAAGTTGCGCGAGAGCTTACAAATTATTTTAACCATTGGTGCACTTCGTTGGGAGTAAGTTCTTTTGATAGTCTTTGCGATCTGGTGATTTTGGAACAGTTTAAAAATATTATTCCCGAACGGATTGCGACCTACATAAATAAACAAAAGGTGAAAACAGCGGCTGAAGCGGCCGTTTTAGCGGACGAGTTCGTGTTGATTCACAAAAATTCCAGTGGTTATCAAAAAGAGCGCAATTATGACAATTTAGATCGGTCAATGTCAAATGGTGTGTGTAGGCCTAAAAAAGGTCAATCCAAACTCCTCTTGTAGGTATTGTCTGGAAAAGGGCCACTGGAAAAAAAATGCCCAGTGTTGAGAGGCAAATTTAAGTCTTCTACTAAAGCGGTCGGACTTGCGTCAATTTATTCTTGTAACGAACGATCGTGTATTGGGGAAATTTCTGTGGGAAAACAAAATGCAGAGGAGTATGTGGGGAATCAGACAGATTATGGTCCTTTTATTACGACGGGATTTGTTTCCTTGGTTAATTGTCAGGGTAAGGTATCTGTCAAAATTCTGCGCGACACGGGGTCTTCAGAATCTTTTATTTTAGACTCAAAATTAAAATTCTCTTCTGAATCTAGTACTGGGAATAGTGTTCTGATCCAAGGAATTGGGTTAGAAATATTTTCTGCTCCCTTACATAAAATTCAGTTGGAGTCTGACCTGGTAAATGGAGAGGTTGAGACTGCGTTACCACCTTCGTTACCTGTGAAAGGTGTAGATTTGATTTTGGGAAATAATTTGGCTGGAAACCGTGTGTGGCGTGCTGTGACATCCCCTATTGTGAAAGAAACACCAACTTTGTCTGCGGACTCTGACATGAGTGCCAGAGATTTCCCTGATGTTTTTGTCTCTTGTGCGGTAACTCGAGCGATGAGTGCAAAAATAAATGTGACCCAGGATAAAGATGAATTAGAAAACCTTTCTTTTGATCCGTTAGCCAACTTGTCTTTGCTTCCTCCTTCGATTTCCCGTGATGAGCTAATTGAGGCTCAGGGAAAAGATGCAGGATTAACCACTTTATTTACGGCCGTTCAGTCTAATGATGACATTGAAAATGCAGCTTCTGGTTATTTTATAAAAGATGGCATTTTGGTTCGTAAGTGGACACCGTATAGTGATCATGCTTTGGGTGAACCCATATTTCAGATCGTTATTCCAGAGGCATTACGCGGTTTGGTGCTAAAAACTGCACATGGCGATGTAGCTGGACACTTGGGCGTTAAAAAAACCTACCACAGCGTAATGCGCTATTTTTTTTGGCCTTGACTTAAAAGAGATGTGGCGAGTTTTATTAAGACATGTCACACATGCCAAATAGTAGGCAAACCAAATGAGGTATTATCCCCGGCACCTTTGTATCCCATTCCTGTCGTGAGTACTCCTTTTGAGCATTTAACTGTTGATTGTGTGGGCCCGCTAAGTCCGTCTAAAGCGGGTTCTACCTATCTATTAACAGTAATGTGTCAGGCGACTCGTTACCCCGCTGCTTATCCTTTACGAAAGATCACCACTAGGGCAGTTGTGAAAGCGCTGTCTCAGTTTATTTCAGTGTTTGGTATTCCGAAGGTTGTCCAAACTGATAGAGGAACTAATTTCACGTCCCGTATGTTTGCTCAGGTGTTACAACAACTGCGTGTGAACCATCATAAGAGTACTTCATATCATCCGGAAAGTCAGGGAAGTCTTGAACGTTTTCACCAAACATTAAAGCAGTTGTTGAAAGCATACTGTAATGAATTAAATAAGGATTGGGAAGAAGGGCTCCCCTGGTTGATGTTGGCAGCGCGCAAAGTTGTTCAGGAGAGTCTAGGTGTTAGCCCTAATGATTTGGTGTTTGGTCACAAAGTAAGAGGTCCACTGGCACTTTTGATGAATGATGCTATTGAAACTGAAACACCAGTTAATCTTTTGGACTATGTAAATGGTTTTCGACGTTGTTATATTTGGCAGGTAAACTAGCCCGTGAAAACCTAGGTAAAGCCCAGTTGAAAATGAAGACCTGGTTTGATCGTCGGTCTGAGCGCCGCGAATTTAATCCCGGACGAGCCCCCATAATGTTACAACCACCTGGCTCTGGGTGGAGGAACATTTCCTAATGTTACAACCACCTGGCTCTGGGTGGAGGAACATTTCCAATAAGGGGAGGCCACACATAAAACTAAGGTCAATAACTGAACATTTAATCAAAAATAGATAAATTAATACAAAGATTAAATAAGAAAAAAAAGAAAAACAGAAACAAAAAAAAACAATCCAGGACTGGAGAGGGAAGACGAACGGCACCCAAAGTCCACCGCCACCACTGCTCGCTGAATCTCCCCTTTTAGCCTAGACGCCAATCACAGTTAACACTCCACACCTGTCCCCAACTCTCGCTCTAGAAAAGTCGAAATCACGGCACAACACCACCTAGTGGACAAATGCAAAAAACACTCTCTGGCCGTAACACCTCCCCTCTTAAAACAGAGGTCCCAAAAAAAAAGGGGAACTCTGTAAACACAAATAGTAATAATAATAATAATAATAATAATAACAAAACTAAACAAAAACAGAAATATTACATACACAATAAAACATGTTTACAACGGCAATACAAATTTAAGGACTCCCATACAAATGTCACTTACCCCCCCTCTCATCTCATCACCTACCCAAACTCCATTTTCGGTATCTTCAGGCGCCTTGAAAACACCAAAACTTAAAGAAAGGGCAAATAATTTTTAACAGTTTTTATTCAATCAGCAGGAGAACGAGACAAAGCATCTGCCATAACATTATCCCGCCCTCGAATATGGCGAATGTCTAAACTGTATGGCTGTAACAAGAGAGCCCAACGAATGAGTCGTTGGTTAGGGCTTCGCAACGATTGCAAAAATGTAAGCGGATTGTGATCTGAAAACACAAATACAGGCATTGAACCCCCTCCTATATACACATCAAAGTGCTGCAACGCCCACACCAAAGCCAATGTTTCCTTTTCAATTGTAGAATAATTAAGTTGATACGAATTAAACTTCTTCGAAAAGAAACTAACTGGCCGGTCAACTCCATCGTCATCTTTTTGTAATATCACAGCTCCTGCGCCCACTCGACTTGCATCGACTTGGATCTGAAACGCTGTATCCCACCGCGGCGCAACTAAAACAGGGGCAGTACTCAACAGAAGTTTCGCATTATCAAACGCCCGCTGGCAGTTTGCAGTCCACTCAAACTTTCGTTTGGATTTCAACAAATCGGTTAGTGGAGCAACTACAGTTGAAAAATTTGCGCAAAAACTGTGATAATATCCAATCATCCCCAAAAATCTCATCAGCTCCTTTTTAGTACTAGGAGCGGAGAATCTATCAACAGCGTGCACCTTTTCCCGTATCAAACACACCTCCCCCTGTCCCACTGCTCTTCCCAAATAAGTTACCGTAGCTTTTACAAACTCGCATTTCACTAGATTGATGGTTAATTTGGCTTTGGCAAGACGAACAAACAAAGCACGCAAACGACGAAGGTGTTCATCCCACGTCTGACTATACACCACAACATCATCTAAATACACGGCACACCCTTCCAGCCCTGTGACCACTCGATTCATCAGGCGCTGGAAGGTAGCCGGAGCATTTCGTAACCCAAAGCTCATTACGTTGTAAGAGTACAGCCCAGACGGAGTAATAAATGCAGAAACTTCTTGTGCTCGGGGAGTTAACGGAACTTGATAATACCCCTTCAGAAGATCGATCTTGGTTACAAACTTAGCTGAACCCACAGAATCTACGCAATCTTCCACTCAGGGAAGCGGAAACAAGTCAGGCTTGGTAACGCTATTTAATTTTCTGTAATCAGTGCAAAACCTATAAGTCTTGTCTGGCTTCGCAACCAGAATACAAGGTGACGCCCAACTTGAATAAGATGGCTTCGCAAGGCCAGCATTTAACAAATACTTAACCTCAGCCTCCAAAATTTCCTGCTTATCAGGGGAGACACGATAAAATCTCTGTTGAACTGGCAAGGAATTTCCAACATCGATATCATGATGTATCAAATCAGTGCACGAAGGAGTATCTGAAAAAAGTGAAGGAAACTCAGTTATCAAACCAATCAATTGTTGGCAATCTTGTTTAGACAAATGTGCCAACATAACATCCAACTTAGTCAGCTGCTCTGAATTAAGAAGTCGAGGTTGAATAATACAGTCAGATAGAACTTTCTCCTCTTCTGTACTAACTGTAGCTGTACCCAAAGAGAAAGTACTCACCTCTGTAACCAAAGCCGCTGGTTTGATTTCAGTACCAGAAACAGCATTCTCATGTGCACGACAAAAATAAGGTTTTAACAAATTCACGTGACAAAGTTGGGTAGCTTTCCTCCTATCTGGAGTCGAAACGATATAATTTTGATCCGATACCCGTTTAAGAACACTATAAGGTCCAGTAAATCTCACTAAAAAAGACGATCCGGTAACCGGTAACAACATTAAAACTTGATCTCCGGGACTAAATTTGCGGCGCTCAGACCGACGATCAAACCAGGTCTTCATTTTCAACTGGGTTTTACCTAGGTTTTCACGGGCTAGTTTACCTGCCAAATATAACCGACGTCGAAAACCATTTACATAGTCCAAAAGATTAACTGGTGTTTCAGTTTCAATAGCATCATTCATCAAAAGTGCCAGTGGACCTCTTACTTTGTGACCAAACACCAAATCATTAGGGCTAAAACCTAGACTCTCCTGAACATCTTCGCGCGCTGCCAACATCAACCAGGGGAGCCCTTCTTCCCAATCCTTATTTAATTTATTACAGTATGCTTTCAACAACTGCTTTAATGTTTGGTGAAAACGTTCAAGACTTCCCTGACTTTCCGGATGATATGAAGTACTCTTATGATGGTTCACACGCAGTTGTTGTAACACCTGAGCAAACATGCGGGACGTGAAATTAGTTCCTCTATCAGTTTGGACAACCTTCGGAATACCAAACACTGAAATAAACTGAGACAGCGCTTTCACAACTGCCCTAGTGGTGATCTTTCGTAAAGGATAAGCAGCGGGGTAACGAGTCGCCTGACACATTACTGTTAATAGATAGGTAGAACCCGCTTTAGATGGACTTAACGGGCCCACACAATCAACAGTTAAATGCTCAAAAGGAGTACTCATGACAGGAATGGGATACAAAGGTGCCGGGGATAATACCTCATTTGGTTTGCCTACTATTTGGCATGTGTGACATGTCTTAATAAAACTCGCCACATCTCTTTTAAGTCGAGGCCAAAAAAAATAGCACATTAGGCTGTGGTAGGTTTTTTTAACGCCCAAGTGCCCAGCTACATCGCCATGTGCAGTTTTTAGCACCAAACCGCGTAATGCCTCTGGAATAACGATCTGAAATATGGGTTCACCCAAAGCATGATCACTATACGGTGTCCACTTACGAACCAAAATGCCATCTTTTATAAAATAACCAGAAGCTGCATTTTCAATGTCATCATTAGACTGAACGGCCGTAAATAAAGTGGTTAATCCGGCATCTTTTCCCTGAGCCTCAATTAGCTCATCACGGGAAATCGAAGGAGGAAGCAAAGACAAGTTGGCTAACGGATCAAAAGAAAGGTTTTCTAATTCATCTTTATCCTGGGTCACATTTATTTTTGCACTCATCGCTCGAGTTACCGCACAAGAGACAAAAACATCAGGGAAATCTCTGGCACTCATATCAGAGTCCGCAGACAAAGTTGGAGTTTCTTTCACAATAGGGGATGTCACAGCACGCCACACGCGGTTTCCAGCCAAATTATTTCCCAAAATCAAATCTACACCTTTCACAGGTAACGAAGGTCGTAACGCAATCTCAACCTCTCCATTTACCAGGTCAGACTCCAACTGAATTTTATGTAAGGGAGCAGAAAATATTTCTAACCCAATTCCTCGGATCAGAACACTATTCCCAGTACTAGATTCAGAAGAGAATTTTAATTTTGAGTCTAAAATAAAAGATTCTGAAGACCCCGTGTCGCGCAGAATTTTGACAGATACCTTACCCGGACAATTAACCAAGGAAACAAATCCCGTCGTAACAAAAGGACCATAATCTGTCTGATTCCCCACATACTCCTCTGCATTTTGTTTTCCCACAGAAATTTCCCCAATACACAATCGTTCGTTACAAGAATAAATTGACGCAAGTCTGACCGCTTTAGTAGAAGACTTAAATTTGCCTCTCAACACTGGGCATTCTTTTTTCCAGTGGCCCTTTTCCAGACAATACCTACAAGAAGAGTTTGGATCGACCTTTTTAGGCCTACACACACCATTTGACATTGACCGATCTAAATTGTCATAATTGCGCTCTTTTTGATAACCACTGGAATTTTTGTGAATCAACACGAACTCGTCCGCTAAAACGGCCGCTTCAGCCGCTGTTTTCACCTTTTGTTTATTTATGTAGGTCGCAATCCGTTCGGGAATAATATTTTTAAACTGTTCCAAAATCAAGGGACAAGATGGCCAGAGTGATGAGGTGCGATGAATGGTGAAAATCCAGTGAAGTATAATCCAAAGACGAAATCCAGATACGATCCAACGAGCACGAACAACGACCAGGAAACTCCAGACAAACGGACACTGAACACCACACCCAACGACATCGAACAACCATCTGACAAACAGGAGAGATTTCAGTGAGAATATATATGGTGTGTAAATAGGCAGCAGCTGGTGAGGGTAATGAGAACAGGTGGCGAGGATACAGAATAATGAGGACTAAACCAAATCAGACAAATAGCTGGGGGGAGACAAAGGGAGAAACCAAATCAGAATAATGACAAAGACCAGAAACACAAGGAGACATGTAACACACAGACATACACAAGTAAACGTGACATGAAGAACACAATGGATTTCATGAACCGTGACAGTACCCCCTCTCCTAGGAACGCCTCCTGGCGTTCCCAGACTCCCTTACCTGTCGATTGTAATCATCAATAAGGGAGTGATCCAGAATGTCTCTAGCAGGTACCCAACTTCTCTCCTCCGGACCGTAACCTTCCCAGTCCACCAAGTACTGGAATCCGCGTCGCCTCCGCCTAGAGTCCAGAATGCGATTAACCGAATATGTGGGTTCCCCTTCTACGAGTCGCGGCGGTGGGGGAACCGGGGCTGGCGGATTAATACGAGCAAAAAACACGGGTTTAATTTTGGATACGTGGAACACGGGATGAATTCTCCTGTACACTGGAGGAAGTTTGAGGCGTACTGCCACCAGACTAATGATCTTGGTGACAGAGAACGGGCCAATGAATTTGGGAGCAAGCTTATTAGACACGGATCGCAGAGGAATGTTCTTAGTAGAAAGCCACACTTTGGAACCAACAACGTATACGGGAGGCCTACATCGGTGGCGATCGGCTTTGGCCTTGGTGCGCGCTCCCACTTGGAGTAGAGTCTCACGGGCTCTAGTCCAAGTGCGATGACACCTCTGGACAAATGCGTGAGCGGAGGGAACCGCGACTTCAGATTCCAGACTAGGAAAAATTGGTGGCTGGTAACCTATACTACCTTCAAATGGAGACAGGCCCATAGATGATACTGGCAATGAATTGTGGGCGTACTCCACCATCGATAGTTGTTGGCTCCATGAGGAAGGATTCTTGGAGACCAGACATCGCAACGTTCTCTCCAAATCCTGGTTGGCTCTCTCAGTTTGACCATTGCTCTGAGGATGAAACCCAGAGGACAGACTAACAGTCGCACCCAGTAATTTACAAAACTCTCGCCAGAATTTGGACACAAACTGGGGCCCTCTGTCGGAGACCACGTCCGTCGGGAGGCCATGGAACCGAAAGACGTGGTCAACGACTGTCAACGCTGTCTCCTTGGCTGAGGGTAATTTGGGCAAGGGAATAAAATGGACCGCCTTCGAGAACCGGTCCACCACGGTCAAAACTACCGTGTTACCCTGGGAGGGTGGGAGGGCGGTAACAAAATCTAGAGCGATATGGGACCAGGGTCTCGAAGGGATTGGCAGCAGTTGAAGGAGCCCATCCAGGGGTCTGTTAGAAGTCTTACCAGTGGCACAAAATTGTTGCTTGACCAAATGAGCGGTGCGACTGACTCCTGGATGACAAGCCACATTGGAACAATGCCCCCACTGAATAACTTCGGACCGCAATTCCTCTGGCACAAATAAACGATTCGGTGGGCAACCGACCGGAGGCGTTACCCCTTGTAAGGCTGTTTTAACCTTCGATTCGACCTCCCATGTGAGTGTGGAGAGAATTAGTGTCTCCGGAAAAATGCACTCGGGAGTAGACGGTCAAAAATACGAGACAATGAATCGGGTTTGATGTTTTTGGAACCCGGGCGGTACGAGAGGGTAAAATCAAAACGTCCGAAAAAAAGTGCCCACCGAGCCTGCCTAGAGTTCAATCTTTTAGCAGTTCTGATGTACTCCAAATTCTTATGATCGGTCCATACGATAAAAGGTACCCCCGACCCTTCTAACCAGTGATGCCATTCTTCCAATGCTAACTTGACTGCCAACAACTGTCGATTGCCAATATCATAGTTACTTTCGGCAGGGGACAAACGATGAGAAAAAAACGCGCAGGGATGCATTCTGACGTCTGTCGAGAAGCGTTGGGATAGCACTGCACCTACCCCCACCTCTGACGCATCGACCTCCACCACAAACTGACGTGATGGATCAGGGGTGACTAGGATGGGGGCTGAAACGAAGCGGCCCTTTAGTTTGGCAAACGCAGCCTCAGCTGCATCTGACCACCTGAACGTAGTTCTGGGGGAGGTCAAGGCATTCAGAGGAGAAGCTAGTTGGCTGAAATTGCGAATAAAACGCCGGTAGAAATTGGCGAACCCCAGAAACCTCTGTAGGGCCTTACGGGAATCTGGACTTGGCCAATCCACCACAGCCTTAACCTTTTCAGGATCCATACGCATCCCCTCAGCCGACACAATGTACCCTAAGAAAGGAACAGACTGTGCATGAAAATCGCATTTCTCCGCCTTGACAAAAAGCCCATTCTCTAGCAGCCTCTGAAGCACTCGTCGAACGTGCTGCACATGCTCCTGGAGAGATGAGGAAAAAATCAATATGTCATCCAGGTAAACATATATAAATCGATCGATCATATCACGCAGCACGTCGTTGACGAGTGCCTGGAAGACCCCTGGGGAGTTGGACAAACCGAAGGGCATGACCAAATATTCAAAGTGCCCCCTAGGGGTGTTAAAGGCAGTCTTCCATTCGTCTCCCCTTCTGATGCGGACCAAATGATAAGCATTTCTTAAATCCAATTTTGTGAAGACCAACGCTCCCTGCAACCTCTCGAAGGCTGAAGATATCAACGGCAAAGGATAAGTATTCTTTACCGTAATATTATTCAGCCCCCGGTAGTCAATACAAGGTCGCAGAGAACCGTCCTTCTTCCCCACAAAAAAGAACCCCGCCCCCGCTGGAGAAGAGGAGGGTCGAATGAACCCCGCTGCTAGAGAATCAGAAATGTATTTCTCCATAGCCTCTCTCTCTGGAACTGAGAGTGAATATAATTTGCCCTTGGGCGGAGACGTACCTGGCAGTAACTCTATGGCACAGTCATAGGGACGATGTGGAGGGAGAGAAGCAGTCCGAGACTTACTGAACACCTCCTTCAGGTCTAGATACTCCGTGGGCACGTTACACAAATCCACTGCATTCTCCTGAAACACAGAAACAGAGACAGACGGAAAAGCAGACAAAAGACAAGACTCATAACACTTGTTGCTCCACTCCGATATAGTCTTTTGCTGCCAGTTAATCCGGGGGTTGTGTTCGGTGAGCCAAGGGTGTCCTAAAACAATGGGTGCAAGGGGGGAGTCCAAAATGTAGAATGAAATGTTCTCAGTATGATTGCCGGATACGGTGAGTGTAATGGGTTTGGTGGTGAATGATATGGTGGGCAGGGTTTGGCCATTGAGTGCGTGAACAGCGATGGTGTGTGTAAGGGGGAGAAGGGGAACTTGAGTCCGACGTGCAAAAGCGTGATCCATGAAATTACCTTCAGCCCCAGAGTCCAGAAGTGCAAAACAGTCATGTGGGTGTTCTGACCATCTTAATCTTACCGGAAGGAGCGTGGAGGTAGATGTGGATGAGGTCTTCTCAGCGGAGATCCCACCCGACAGTAGCCTCAAACTTACTGCCGGGCTGGCCCTTTTACCGGGCAGTTGTAGGCGAAGTGCCCTGACGCCCCACAGCACAAACATAAGCCCTGGGATCTCCGCCTCTCCTTCTCCTCCCGGGAAAGCCGAGCTCGTCCCACCTGCATGGGCTCGTGATCGAAGACGGGGCTGACCGCGTCTCCGCCGCTGGCTCGAGGTGTAGATCCCTCCCCAGGGGGAAGCCGAACGGGTAACCTCCGCCGTTCGGCTCGGGAGAGTCGAGCGTCTACCCGCAGCACCAGGTCAATGAGTCCGTTGAGGATGGCGGGTAGGTCCAGGGCGTAGATCTCATCTTGGACGCGATCAGCCAGCCCATGCAGGAACATATCCCACTGCGCCTCCTCGTTCCACTGGCACTCCACCGCCAGGGTCTGAAACTCAATGGAGTAATCTAGGGTTGGGGTACTCGGACTCGTACTCGGACTCGAGTCCGGTCTCGAGTACAGTTTTTAGGCGACTCGGACTTGTCACGGACTCGGATGCATTTTTACTCAGACTTGACTCGGACTCGAGCCTTTCGGACTCAGAAAATATCCAGAGTCCGTCCGAGTCCAGAGACAGTTGAAGGAAATGTCACTGACTCAATGCATTATCACGAAAGTCTTGTCCAGTAGCTACTTGAAAGTCGACGGGTTTATGTGCGCACACACACGCAAAGCGCACTCACAGAACTTGCCTCTCAGTCAGTGTGCGAATGCCGAGTTCTCTTTCGCTTCTAATAGGGTCTGTTACTGCTACACACATGCTCGTATTGAGACTATTCATGTAAATGAAGTTGGTTTTGTCTTAAGTAAACCTGAACAGCTCGGAGAAATACTGATGCATCAAAATGTTTGAAATGTACGTCAGATCTTAAAGCGACAGCCACGTAAACCTGCAGCCGCCGACCACGTCAAACAATAATCAAACAACAAAAGAAAAAGAGAAAATCACTCACTGTTCTTGACTAAATCACTTATTAACTGTAATAAGAATTATCTTTAATGTATACAGTGAAGATTTTGCAGTGTTTTATTTTAACTTTTATTACTTCATGAAATGTCTGTAGTCTATTTCTGTAATAGCCTTTATATAGACCTACATAAAAAAAACTTAAAAAAACCCTACAATTCTATTTTAAAAAAGATTCTATTTTAAAAAATATTATTGCATTTGTATTTTTGATTAATATATGTATTAATACTTTTGCTTGTAGGTAATACTTTAAGAGTGCTCAAGAGTGTTTACTTGCCTTGAGCTTGAGAATGTTTTACTTACATTAGTTGATTAGTTTTTTCTGTATTGAAATTATTAATATTTAAACATGGTGGCAGTTTCTAGCTTGAAAGAAAAATAATTTTTCAAACGTCTTTGCAGCAACAGTTTTTATGGGTTTAAAACCACCTTGGGTGTGTGTGATTTTCTAATAATTAAGTGGCTCATCATCAATTATTCCTTATATAATGTAATTTATTGTAATTAATGTAACTATAAATGCATTTAAAAATAAAACAGGTGTGAGTTTGCTGTAACTTATGGAAAGTATAGGTAGGGCCATTGTAAAGACTAAGTTTATCCCTCATTTTCATTCAAGAAAAAAAAAAAAAATCATATACAACCCAAAACACACACAGCCACAATCAGAAATAAAAGAGGTGCATTTTCTGCTCTTAAGGTCCCATTTACCAAGATACCTACTCCTTTACCCCCACCCTTGAATTTATACATTTACTACATCGATGAATAAAGTCAAGTCTTGCCCTATAATTTTTCACATTCTAAAACCTGTTTCACTCTAAAATATGTCACATTACATAGATCAGCCATGACTTCTGTTGCATGACTTTAAATTTGCTAAGCAGAGTATGGACACTAATTATGAGATGTTGTGAAATCAAAAATCAAAATGGCAAGATCCACTAGAGGTTTGCTTTTCTTACATTTCAACTGACACTGCGTTTTTCTAGTTGTAAAGATTAAAAACAGGGGTGCCCAAACTCGGTCCTGGTCCTTGGTTTAGCTCCAACTTGCCTCAACACACCTGCAGGGGGTTTCTAGTATGCCTAGTATAAGCCTGATTAGCTGGTTCAGGTGTGTTTAATTGGGGATGGAGCTAAAATCTGCAGGACACCTCCCTCCAGGACCGAGTTTGGGCACTCCTGGGTTAAAACAATGTTAAGATACTGACAAACAGTAGTGTTTCCTTGGACTCGGACGGACTCGACTCGGACTCAGCCCTTTGGGACTCGGACTTGAGTCCGACTCGGTCCATTTTGGACTCGGACTTGTCTCGGACTCGATTGGTTAAAGACTCGCACTCGACTCGGACTCGACTTAGGTGGACTCGAACCCAACACTAGAGTAATCTGAGACGGATCTCTCCCCCTGTTGGAGATCCGCCAGGACCCGCGCGGCCAAAGACCCTCTTCATCTCCTCGGAGAGTGCCAGGAACGAGGCACAACAAGGGTCTTGGTTTTCCCACACCGCAGTTCCCCACAGTGCTGCTCTCCCAGTCAACAGGGTGAGCACGAACCCCACCTTGCTTCGCTCCTCGAGGAACCGGCTGGGCTGCAGAGAAAAGTACATGGAGCACTTTGTTAAAAAAGCTCTGCAGAAGTTCGGCTCACCACTGTAGAGCTCCGGAGTTTGTAATCGGGGCTCTGACTGGGAGACAAAACTGGGTGGTACGAGTGGGGCTGGCGGTGTGGTTGGCGCAGCGGGAGCTTGAAGAAGATGGACCTTTTGGGTAAGCTCGGACACCTGCGCCACAAGAGCACGAATAGCCAGTCCCGACTCATTCATGCTCTTTTCTTGAGCGTCCATCCGAGAGATATTATTCCGGATGATCTCCTCCCACATGGGGGGAGGAGAACCTGCTGCTTCCATGGTTGGTCAGATGGTTCTGTGACGGAAGGGATGAGATGGAAACAATAGCAGGTAAAACCGGTTTATTGAACAGATGAGATCGATATAAAATACAATGAACAGGATGACTGAAAAGGATGGATGAACTGGATGGATCTCTCAGACGGACGGTGATGCAGGGACAAGATGGCCAGAGTGATGAGGTGCGATGAATGGTGAAAATCCAGTGAAGTATAATCCAAAGACGAAATCCAGATACGATCCAACGGGCACGAACAACGACCAGGCAACTCCAGACAAACGGACACTGAACACCACACCCAACGACATCGAACAACCATCTGACAAACAGGAGAGATTTCAGTGAGAATATATATGGTGTGTAAATAGGCAGCAGCTGGTGAGGGTAATGAGAACAGGTGGCGAGGATACAGAATAATGAGGACTAAACCAAATCAGACAAATAGCTGAGGGGAGACAAAGGAAGAAACCAAATCAGAATAATGACAAAGACCAGAAACACAAGGAGACATGTAACACACAGACATACACAAGTAAACGTGACATAAAGAACACAGTGGATTTCATGAACCGTGACAGATTGAGCACGAGTTACAGCACAAACAGGAAATACAGAGGTGAACTGAGTATCAGGCTCAATGATTTCGATCGTAGACGGTTCACGAACAACAATGGGATGAGGGAAGACCTGGCCACCTGCTAGATCATTTCCTAAGATGAGATCAACACCATCTACTGGTAACTGTGATCATACCCCTAATGTAACAAGTTGTGGGATTACAAATTTAAGAATCTGTTTAAAATATGCTGATCCTATGCATATTTGTTATAGGTTCCAATATAACAACATGAACTGAAAAAGTTATGTATATTTTGACAGTCTATAAGAGCAGGCAGCCCAGGCCCTGAGACAGTAACCTTTTGTCTTTATGCAGTTCCTGAACATCTGGCAGGTTTTCCCAAGTTAAGTGTGAATTCTTAAGCACCTATGCATTTGAATGACACTTGTGTTCTAAATAGATCAAGGCTGGGAAAATTTTTAACTGGGCTGTTTTCCTGTATCACATTTGCATGCTTTGTTTAGATTGATTCCACCTCTATGTACTCCTCCTCCTTCAAACCTATATACTCTGCTGTGCTGAGATTTTGTCAGAAGATGACTTTGATGACTGCAGCGCCAAGCAGCGAGTATCTGAATAAAGAGAAACTTCTGCTTCAAGATATCCAAAACGTCTCCTGGTCTCTAAGAAAAAAATTCACAACAAAGTCCAGTTACAAGGTCCGACTTCAAATATACACGATGCAGGGGAACATTAATACAGCCCATGCCAAACCCACGAACTAACACATCAGTGTCTGTATATGATTCAGCAGAGAAAGGAAGCATGTCTCTCAAGACGAACAAATGCAAGGCGCCCATATCTCTAAGAATCCTTATCTGTCTTTCCTCTGAATCAGACGAAAGAGAGACAGTGCCAGTGAAAACGAATGGCTGATACGTGGTAGAAGTGATGTCATTTAACGTTGGAAGAGTTTGCATAAGCGCTACACTTTTAGACTTGGCAGCAGCATTTTTCTGCTTCCATGCTTTACATTCCGAAATTAAGTGATTAGGATCAAGACAGAAAAAACATGCTCGATCGTCCTTTGTGCACTTAGGACTAGCTCTACGGCATGAACCATGCTCTTGTTGTCCCGTTTTAGCAGAACAAATAGGCGATCGAAAAACTTCAGAACTTCCGCCTGTAAAAGTGTTTTTTTGGACAAATGAGGGGCAGAGAAAACGCTTCTGTGTGTCAACACAAATTCATCAGCTGCAACAGCAGCATCAGTTAGCACTTGAACTTTTTGTTCGTTAAGATAAACGACAAAGTTTTCTGGCACACAGGCTTTAAAGTCTTCCAGCAGAATCAACTCCTGAAGCTGCTCAAGAGTGGAGATTCCACTGGAGAGACACCACTTATCAAACAGTGCTTTCTTCTCTCTGGCAAATTCAACATATGTCTGGCTGGCTGCTTTCACATGAGAACGAAACTTCTGACGATAAGCCTCCGGCACTAACTCGTATGCTCCTAAAACTACAGCCTTGACTACATCGTAATCTAAAGCTTGCTTGATTGGTAATGGAGCAGAGACCTCTTGCGCTTTCCCCACAAAATTACTTTGCAAGAGAAGCAAAGGATTACGTTCGGCACAAAACGGGTATCTCTCGCAGAAAATCGTGTTCGTAGAAAGAAGCACAGTAGGAAAAAAAAACCCAGCCTTGCAAAACACAAGGCAAAGACAATAATTAACTTCTGATTCAAACATTTCCATCACAAATTCATACACACACACACACACAGTGTTGTGCCTGAACGAGTTCATTGAACGATCGTTCATGAACTCGTTCATATTCTGGGTGAACGTGAACTGAACGTGCTGTATATCTGCCTGATGAACGTGAACGTGAACGCGTTCATTCTGGCGTTTATGAACGTCGTTCTCTCGTAGTTCAATTTTGTTCTAGAGAGTGCCAGATTTCCATGGAGCCAGGCAAAATCCCGGCTATAACCACTGACTGTACAATATCTAGGCTACAACCGCTACAACACAATCTAAAACGGACCTTATTATATAGGGGGAAAGACCAGATCTGGCAACACCAGCCACCACAGAGTCGCACTGCGCATGCGTCATCAAATTGCGAAGAATGAATGGAGGCAAAATCCGATGAAGGCAGCGGCACTACTTCTGTCTCAATGATGAATGAAACTTCATATGTCCACCTAAAAGAATTTTTTGAAAAGGTCAGTGATGATCCAGGTGGGAAAAATCTTACCTTTTTGTGTAAACTGTGCCCGCCGGGTCTCAGGAAGCAACTCTGCACATCAACAACGTCAACAGCAAACTTGAAACAGCATACTGAAATAAAGCACCCGTCTAACCTTTTAAGGTATGTGCAGGTCACTAAAAAAAAATCAAAAGACACGGCAACGGCGTGCCAAAACAGATCCTGTTCTACCACCCAAAACCAAATAATGGCGTACAGTAACGGCAGCTCCGTTATCTCCCAGCCGCAGCTGGACAACCTGGTTTTGCAGTATATTGTTGGAGACCTGCAGCCTTTGAGGAAAGTGGAAAACCCAGCTTTCATAAACTTAATAAAGGGGTTGCAGCCATCCAAAAAGGTGACATCAAGAAAAAAAAGTACAAACACTGCTGAACAAGAAATTTGAAGAAAACATATATGAACTTAAAACTAAACTCTCTGCGATCGATGCTGTGTGCACAACAGCAGATTGCTGGTCAGCTGTGAACAAAGCATTTATGGGCATCACTATCCACTGGCTGAACAAAAATGATGTTTCTAAGAGACATTCTGCAGTCCTGGCATGTCGGCGTATTAAAGGAGCACATACACATGATGTGTTGGCAAAATTATTGTCAGATGTCAACAAAGAATTCAAAATCCACAACAAGGTTGTGTGTACAGTTACAGACAACGCTTCAAATTTTGTCAAGGCGTTCAATTGTTTTGGGATGGATGTTGCTATTGATACTGAAGAGCCAGAGACAGTGGTCCACTTTGATGAAACTAAAAGTGAAGATGACAGTGAACCAGAGTCAGCCTTTGCTGCTGCCAGTGAGAACTCAGATGAAGATGACCAGATGGAGCCTCATTCTCTCTCAGGTCTGGATCATCCCTCTCTCCCCCCTCATAGAAGGTGCATAGCTCACACCTTGAATCTAGTGGCCAAAGACACAGAAAAAGTAACTGAACCACGTTACAAAACAATGTCGAGAGCTGTTTTTGCAAAAACTTCTGCTTTGTGGAACCGAGTTAAGCGAAGTCCAAAGGCTTCTGATACTGTGGAGGAAAAGTTTGGGATTAGCTTTATTGTGCCAAATGACACAAGATGGAACTCTGTATTTCTTGCCATGGAGAGACTGTCTCGCATAGCAACATTAACTACCAGGGCAGAAATAAATGTGGCTGAGGTCCCCCCTGCAAATGATGCCACTCCCCTACATGACGAGCTGATTCTGCACACTGTGAGTGATGAGTTTGGCTTTCGCCGATTCTCTCCACATGAAGTCAACTTCATTCACAAATTTGTGGACGTGATGAGGCCTTTAGCACTTGCATTAAACATCCTCCAAGCAGAGAAAAACATCTTTCTTGGCTACCTGGCTCCAACCATCGTGCAACTGCAATGTCTTATGAATGACCTGTTGGATGAGAGCATGAAGCCCACTGCTGCAGAGGGTCTCATTACATGCCGTCCCCTTATAGAGAGCATCTTGCAGTCACTGAGTACAAGGTTGGCAGATCTTCTGGAGAAGAGGGAGCACATACTCTCCGCTATGCTGATGCCAAGATTCAAGCTAGACTGGGTCCAAGATGAGGAAAAACGTGTGCTGTACAGATTGATGCTGAAAAGAGAATTTCAAACCCTCAGCTCTGATGACTCAGCTGCAAGAGACTTAGGTCAACCCCAGTCCAGTGGTGAAATGGAGAAGAAGAAAGATTCTGCAGCTTCATTCTTCAGATTTAACAGAAAAACTCCGGTTTCTCAAAAAACTGAAGTGGACACCTATTTGGATGATCCAACCACAGATGGGTTTGATGAATACATGCAGTTTTCAAAGCTCAAAAGGCTGTTCATAAAACACAACACTGCACTGCCCTCAAGCGCCCCAGGAGAGAGGCTCTTCAGCATCGGTGGTCTAATATTCAGGTATGGACAAACTGTGATTATATTCCATAATTAATATGCTTTGGTCATAAGTACAGTAAATACCTACCCTCAATCATAGTTATGTCTTGGTGATATTATTTTAATGCTGCTTATGTAGCTAATAGTAATTGTGGTTTTCAATATAAAATTTGGTCAAATTATTTCAGTGATTGCCTCAGTACACAATTCTTTTTAATACAGATTACTGTTACCATTTTTTGCACAATAATCATGATGTTAAAATTTCTTGTTTCGTCTCATTCAGGCCCAGGAGAAACCGACTGGGAGATGCCAACTTTGAGAAGCAGCTGATCTTGAATGCCAACAAAAAGATCTGAAGGTATCTTAAATATTGTTCTGACCTATTTATTGGGCTAGAAGTACAATGGAGATGAGTGTGTGGGTGTGCAGAGGTGAGCTGCATAAAAATAACAGAGCATATCTTGTTTTTACAGGAAGCAAGACACAGCAGATCTAGCAGGGAGAGACCACTGGGACCAGTGACAGAGGATCTTCATTCAGATAAGGGGTTTTCAAGCTGGATAGAAAGTAACACTGTCCTTGGCCCAGCACGTGTTGGACTTTTTTTTTCCCCATTGATGATTATTATTATTATTTGAGTTATTTATGTCCATGGCCTTGAACTCTGATTGACTCTTTTTAAGTTATTGAGGGTTTTTTTTTGTTTATTTTTTTCTCATTCATTTGGACTAAATATTTCACTTTTATTACCCAAGTTCTAGATCTGTTCTTTTTCTTTGGGCAAACAACTCAGAAAAAAATACATTCACAAAAAACTGAAAAGGGACTTACTGAGAAGAAAATCAATGTTTAAATGTTTTGCGCTTTGAGGTACATCCTTGTTTCCTACCACAGCCTCGTTCCTACCTCAGATTGTTTCTTAATTCCTCATTAAAAAAAACATTCAAGCAGCACATTCTTCCTCATGTTTCTGAGAATATACTGTAGGGTGAAAGCTGCAGCTGGATACGAGTGTGGACTGAATGGGGGGCAACAACTGGAAAATGCCAGTATTCTTAGGGTAACAGCTTGCAGCAACATACTGGAAAAAATAAAAGAACTATGAACTAGTTCATTTTGGAACCTGCGAACTTAGTTCAAAAAATTTGAATTATGAACTATGAACTGAACTAGTTCATTTTAAAATGTGTGAACTGAACTTTGAACTAGTTCATGTAGAAAATGAACTTTCCCAACACTGCACACACACACACACATCTCAAGTGACACATTAACACAACTTTTTGAATGTTAATAAACATGTTGACACTTATACATCATTATTTTTGGTCGTCTCATGACCCATTTATAACTTTTACATGTGGTATCTTTAGCTCACGTGCTATTTCAATGCACGCGGTATGCGCACAGCCTACTCAAAATTGGCTCGTACCCAGATAGCAAGCGCACTCGGGCCGATTCCAGCTGAAATGCGGCACTGTCGGCTCAGTCTCGGCATCGGTAAGAATATAATGGGCCAGAGCCGTGCCGACTCTCCAAAGCACTTCTGGCTGACAGATGGCTTTTTCTCTCTGGGCCGATTTCGGCTGAAAGCAACTATATGTGCGGCAGGTCCATACTCGGCATAATTGTGTGTATTTACCTTTGGCCCGAGTTCATTTTGCCACAGGCGGGCCACTGCTAGAATGAAGGAGATCAGCCGCCAGAGAAAAAGATTTGGCGGTTAAACCCAGAGGAGCGTTTGGCAGGTACGGTTCTCAAAAGGAATATTTTGTGCAAAAAGGTAAGTTATGTAAGTTATTTAATACTCAGTATAATGTTGTTTGATGTTTTACATGTCATGAAGAGTATAGTTTTTAGATGGTTTCTATTAGGAGATTTGCGATGATAACATAATGTCAGGAAAACCATTTGGTCCTGGAGTTGATGAGTAGGCTACGGTCTCTTTAGAATAACATTACCTAATTTTTAATAGAAAAAAACTGATGAGCTGCATCCAGTGCACAATCATGTTAGCTAATGAAATTATGAGTTACATTCCATTTTGTTGGCTAAAATTCATTCGTTCGATTCGTCTTTTTCAACGAGTGATTGCTATTAAATCAAGTAACTGGACTGTGCTGGTGGTGCCCTTTCAAATGAGTCATTTGTTTGTGAATCAAACTGAGCACGCTGTTGTAGCATTATACCTGCTAATATAATTCAATGTGCAATCTGAATTAAAATATATATATATATATATATATATATATATATTTATATTTTATGGTAACACTGCCATGTGGGAAGCTCTGACACAAAAGCATTATAGATACATAAGAGAGCCGTAAAATGTAAGTGCATCTTTGTTCTTGAATGGAGGCCTGTCTGTCTGCTGCACTAGAGCAGGCGCACTTTTTTTTTTTTTTTTTTTTTTTTAGAGTGAACGAAAACTTTTAAAGCGTATACATAATGCAATTAAAATCATGCTTAACATTTTACTGCGGTGGGGATTATTATGAGCAAACATAAACTTAAAAGTTTAATCTGAACGCACCATATATATACATACACACACATATATATATAAAAAAGTTTGGTTCCAAAAAGCGATAAATGGCATTTTTTACAAAATTGAGTTCCTGCCAAATTTGAGTATTGTATCTGGTCAGTATTGAAAAGGCAGTTTTTAATTTTATGGCTTTTTACAGCTTTTAATGATTTTTGAGGGAGTTTATTAATGAGATACTGATTTAATACAACAGTTCAATAAACGTTAATACTAAGTGACTAACATTGTTAGTCTGCGCATCTCTATTCAAACACATGAATTTATGAATTTGATTGCACGCACGCCACCTCTGAGCCTCATTAAACATATGAAAATACACCTACAAGCCACTTTTGTGTTCTTCTGTGCCACTTCTGTAGTACAAATTAAGTTTGCTAAAAATCAAATTGTGAAACTTGTGTTTTAAATAAATTCAATGCACACAGACTGAAGTAGTTTAAGTCTTTGGTTCTTTTAATTGTGATGATTTTGGCTCACATTTAACAAAAACCCACCAATTCACTATCTCAACAAATTAGAATATGACCAATCAGCTAATCAACTCAAAACACCTGCAAAGGTTTCCTGAGCCTTCAAAGTGGTCTCTCAGTTTGGTTCACTAGGCTACACAATCATGGGGAAGACTGCTGATCTGACAGTTGCCCAGAAGACAATCATTGACACCCTTCACAAGGAGGGTAAGCCACAAACATTCATTGCCAAAGAAGCTGGCTGTTCACAGAGTGCTGTATCCAAGCATGTTAACAATGTTGAGTTGAAGGAAAAAGTGTGGAAGAAAAAAACTTCACAAGGAATGGACTGAGGCTGGGGTCAAGGCATCAAGAGCCACCACACACAGACGTGTCAAGGAATTTGGCTACAGTTGTCGTATTCCTCTTTTTAAGCCACTCCTAAACCGCAGACAACATCAGAGGCGTCTTACCTGGGCTAAGGAGAAGAAGAAATGGACTGTTGCCCAGTGGTCCAAAGTCCTCTTTTCAGATGAGAGCAAGTTTTGTATTTCATTTGGAAACCAAGGTCCTAGAGTCTGGAGGAAGGGTGGAGAAGCTCATAGCCCAAGTTGCTTGAAGTCCAGTATTAAGTTTGCACAGTCTATTATGATTTGGGGTGCAACGTCATCTGCTGGTGTTGGTCCACTGTGCTTTTTGAAAACCAAAATCACTGCACCTGTTTACCATGAAATTTTAGAGCACTCCATGCTTCCTTATGCTGAACAGCTTTTTTAAGATGCTGATTTCATTTTCCAGCAGAATTTGGCACCTGCTCACACTGCCCAAAGCACCAAAAGTTTAGTTAAATGACCAAAGTGTTGGTGTGCTTGACTGGCCAGCAAACTCACCAGACCTGAACCCCACAGAGAATCTATGGAGTATTGTCAAGAGGAAAATGAGAAACAAGAGACCAAAAAATTCAGATGAGCTGAAGGCCACTGTCAAAGAAACCTGGGCTTCCATACCACCTCAGCAGTACCACAGACTGATCACTTTCATGCCACGCCACGGGGACTATGAAGAGGTGGCTCCAGCTAGCACATCCCTGAATGTCCTCAACTAACCAAGCCAAAAGGCAACAGTGACAAGGAATTTTATAATTAAAGCCTTTTTATTCTTTTTAAATGGTTGTATGTGTGTTTCTCTGCTGAATTACATTTAGCAGTTTCTGGGCCACGTCTGGCCCGGGGACCAACCACAGTAAAGGAATACTTCACTTTTTTTTTTTTTTTTAAACTGGCTAATTTTCCAACTCCCCTAGAGTTAAAAAAGTTGAGTTTTACCATTTTCGAATCCATTCAGCTTATCTCTGGGTCTGGCGGTAGTACTTACTTATAGCTTAGCATAAATCACTGAGTCTGATTAGACCTTTAGCATCTCGCTGCATTATATATATAAAAATATATTAAATAGGCATTAACTCAATTTAATATTTTACTAATTTACTGAGGTGCACTCTAAACCCGGATAAGTTGAATTTACTTAAAAAATTGGAGGAAACTGGTTGCCCTAAAAAATTTAAGTAATGTAAAGTTTATTTAACTTAAAATGTTTTGTAATATGAATTACAAAGATCATTTCATTTAACTTAAAATGTTTTGTAACATCATTTCATTTGCAATTATTATAACTATTATATTTAAGTCAAATATACTAATTTCCAAGTTAAATCTATATCAAATGTTTTATTTTTCCAATTTGTTAACCTAGAAAATTAAGAAAAAAGCAAACAAATAAAGGAACATTAATGCAATTTTCCCTTTTATTTTAAATCAATTCAATTACAAATATTCAATTGAAAACACAACAAAACCATTTTTTCATATCCTGAAAACATTTCCCCATAAAACATGGGAGAAAAAAAAAAAGTTCAAAAAGATACTAGTTCAACAAATTAACTTATCGTTAAGCACACAAACAAGTTTTCCTCAGAATCGCAACAAACAGCATCAAAACGATATGTTTTTTCCACACTCTGAGTTCACACTATTGGCAATACTGAATTTTAGGTGTCAGCTCACCTTTTCCCGACAAAAAATATAAAATACTTTTCATACACTTAGGATAGTCCAGGTGTAGGCAGGGAAATCAGTCTGAAAACAATGGACATAGAAGGCCTGAGATTGGTCAGTTCATCCATTACCAAGCTTTCTTCCAAGATGATTCCCACTCTAGATGAGGTGAGCTGTGAACTTTCTTGATCAACGCTGAGGATTCTTACTGAAGTTTGTCTTGTCAGCTGCCTCCTAACAGAGGAAGAAACAGAACGACAAATACATTATCAAGTCAGTTAGACAATGCTGTTGTTAAATACTCAAAGTCATATGCTGCCTTCACACCATGTCATAATTACTTTAATTCTGAGAGGACAACATTGTGATGTTCAGCTTGTGAGCTGTTCATGTCAATAGACTGGGAATTGCGCTTTTCTATGGCAACACTATCAATGTCTAAATTAATCTGGAGCAGTCAGATACAGTGGTTAGGTGGTACAGCTCTCAGAAAATTTCCAGTTTACAGATGTAATTAGACTTTAGGGTTTACGTTTAATTGTACATCTACAGAATATTTAAAGTAAAATCCACATACAAACACTACTGGAAAGCTTGTAAACAACAGGAATGAGTGCAGGACAGACTCACACCATCATCATTATGAATAATCTTCTGACACACACTGTGCTAGTCAAAGTGATCATCCTCAGAACAGGTCTCAGTTAACCCACGACATACAGTTGATCTTGAACTTTGGTGTGAAGGTGGCATAAATGTGAACAAGGAAATTGTTTTGTTCTTGAATAATTTCCATGTTTGAACAAAGAGACAGGGTTTCACAGACAGGGCTTCACAGACAGGGCTTAGCTTAAGCCAGGACTAGGCCTTAGTTAAATTAAGATACTTAAATAGCTTTTATAAAAACACCTTAAAAGCTTTACTGGTGTGCATCTTGAGAAAAGAAAAATGGCACTGACATATTTTAAAATATGTCATTACAAGGTATTTTCAGTAAAGACTCCTTGTCATGTTATTAAACGTTATTTTATTCTGAGACTGGCCTTAAGCCTTGTCTGTGAAACCAGGAGGAAAATGTGTAAATAGCAGTGCTCTCTTCCCACTGAGCAAAAGTACGTCCAAACGACGTCATTTCAACGTCTTTGTCGGACGTTGAAATGACGTCCCCTGAAGAGCCAGAATGAAAGTTTTTACAACGTCTTTTCATGACGTCTTCTGGACGTCCAATAGTGACGTTCACAGGACGTCTCTAGAAGGTTAAAATTTAGTTCAGATCTGGTCATTATGGACGTATTTTCAACGTCTTAGAAGGTCAACTGCAGTCTCATTTAGATGTCATTTATACTGTTTCTGGACATAATATATACACTCTTAGGCTGCATTCAAGTAAAAATCATGTTTATTTTATTATAATTTTTTATTTGTACTTGTAAATAAACTTACAGACACAGTGTACAAAAACCATGAAAACATTTAAATTTTAACTTAAAATAAATATCAATTGTAATGAATGAGTAAAAGTACGTCCAAACGACGTCATTTCAACGTCTTTGTCGGACGTTGAAATGACGTCCCCTGAAGAGCCAGAATGAAAGTTTTTACAACGTCTTTTTATGACGTCTTCTGGACGTCCAATATTGACATTCACAGGACACCTCTAGGAGGTTAAAATTTAGTTTAGATCTGGTCACTGTGGACGTATTTTCAGTGGATAACAACTGTAACAAATAACATACAAAACATACATTATGTTCACCTGTTGGAGCTGAACTGAGGGGGAAAAAACGTCTAATTCTGACACAAGAGAAGTTTAAAACCTTCTGTACATACTAAAAAAAAATAGTTTAGCAGTTTCAGTATCATATTAAATAAGTTTGTGATAGGCTTAATTTAAAATAAATATTGCTTGTAATGAATGGCTCGTTTTGTCGATGCCCATGTTAATGAATCAGAGGGTAAATGTGAACGCAGAAAGAACAACACAAACAATCTTTTCAACCACATTATAATCATTATTGCTGTGTAAGACATTTAAGTAACAGAAGTACTGGGATTAAAGTTTATAGTTAGGGTATAAACACTTATTTTCTACAGTAGCGATCAAAACGAAACTATCTTGTATGTATAGTAACGCTTAACCTCTTCCGCCAGGAGGTGGCGACAATTGCCCATTTAAAAAAAGTATGTCATTGAATCATTCATTCAGGAAATTTCAATAGTCAAACAAGTCTTAATGAAGTGAGACACTGACTCCCTTCATTAAATGTTTTTATTATTATTATTATTATTTTGTTTAAATGAATATGTTTTTAAAAGTCTTAAGCAGTGAATAGTTTGTCAGAACCACTAGTAAATTGTTATTTTGTTTAGTTTTCCAATCTTTTTTCTCCAGAATCGTGTTCTCCAATTTATTAAAAACAAGTGGGATTTGCAATTTATCCAGAATCGTGAAGCTCTTGTTTAAATGTTGTTTATTACTGCATATTATTCCATTAAAATGGAAGTTTAATTTCATAAAGTTCAAAATACACCTAAATGTTTTTTGCATTTTATCTTTTTCAGTTGAATAAAAGACTATTTTCCCTATATTTTAATCATTGAGGATTTCTTAAGAAAAGTTTAAAATTCTCGTCTCGTTCTCGTGAACCCAGTCTCATGTCGTCTCGTGGGATAAGTGTCTCATCACACCCCTAATATATATATATATATATATATATATATATATATATCTGTTCTGAATGGCAATTAATTTAAATTATTTGGAAAAGTGTTTGTTAAGTTTATTAACATTTGTTTTATTTATCAGTATTTACCTTATTTCTGAAAGTAACAGCAAAATGTGCCTTATACACCAATGCAACTTATGCATGTTTTTTTCCTGACCTGGTGTAACTGTCTGGAAAATATGGTAAATTAGGCCTATATTGTGCTGTATTATTACACAGTTCATATAAAATAGGGACAATTTGCACCAATAAAACAATTATATTATGTTCATTATACTCCTATCCACATTAACTTTAGCCTTAAACACTGTTATATTTATGAGGGGGTCCTTGGAAAATCTTCTTCCCTGCAAGAGGTCCCTGGCTCCAAAAACCCATGTGCTAGTGGACAGGCCTCCATATACAGCAGAGAGTCTGGTGTGGGAGGTGGAACTTCTGTCCAGGTTGACAAAACATCTCATCTCGTCTTCATGAACTGCCCTGAAAACAACATTGAAATATTAACGATTATTATTATTATAACTACAAATATAGCTTCACAATGCTCATTATGACCTCTTTGGTAAACATATGATCAGAAAAAACTGCCAGACTGATATTTAGTCTTTAGTGAATTTACTGAAAGTCTATTTTACTACAAGAACACACACTTAACACAAGATAAAGTTTTGAAAATCTTACATTATTGTGAAGTTACGTGTTTTAGTGACTAATTTAGACAATTAAAAGGGATCAACATAAATTTACCTCAGACTGTAACTTCACTGACCACTTTACTCGCAAATTAACCAACAGGGAGATATAAAAATTACAAAAAGTTGAATTTGAAATCGTCATAACACAGAACAAAATACATCTAAAGTGAAATTTAACATTAGATTGACAAAACGACGAATAAAGGTACATTTATATCGCTTACCTTCGGCTTAGCATCCGTCCGTGTCTCAGATGACCGTTAGAGACCGTTACTGTTTAAATTTCCAAATAGCAGCGTTGCGGTGTGAAGGCTGTTCGTTGGTCAAGTTGGGTCCCATCCTCTGTACGTTTTATAAAGTGTCCTTAACGTAAAATTAAATAAATTACACGACGGATCTATCGTGGTGGTTATATCTTCAGTCTTTGGTAATACACAATATCAATATCTTCCGTCTTCGCGGCTGCTTGCGCCATCACGTTTACGTCACTACGTTAATGCCCCTCACGCAAGCGCACGTTTAAATATAGATCTATTTATTAAATTAAATTTAAATGTATTTATTAAATATATTATTATTATTAAAATATATAATAAACAATAATATTGTGTTAATATTCTGTATTATTATTCAATATTTAAATATATTTATCTATTATATTTAAATCTCTTTACATCTATTTAACTTAAACTTTAACTTAACTTAATCACACACACATAGATGTAAGCGGCTGTTTCTGTCAATGTCCTAGTGAAAAATACTACACATAAAAAAAAATAATAATAATAATATTAATAATATTAATAAAATAATTAAATGGCCGCATTATGTTACTGACATGATGTTTTTATACAAATATTACACTGTTTTAACACGTAAATGTTTTATAAAAATGATATTTACATTTTTTTAAGTCAGAACTTTGTCATGTTTAATTGTATAAAAAGTTCTTAAGTCGATTTCCTGAACCTGTTCTGCACGTTATACAGACGTCCAGGAAAACCCCTTAATAGACGTTCAAATTTTGAACTGCATATCTACGTCCAAGGGACGTCGTAGTCCGACGTCCAGATACTGTACTGGATTTGCACGTCGTGTAGAAGTACAAATATGGTCCTCGACCGACCGACGCAATATAGACGTGATCTGCACGTCGGGTGGACGTCTCATGTTTGTTGGGTTATCAGTTATTAGGATCATACTTACACTTTCAAAGCATCTCTTCCATTTCTTCTTTCTTCCAAAACAAGATAGTCGTTAAGAGGACTCTGAACCTAGATAGAACAGAAGTATATTCATCCGCCTTTGTATTTATACCGCTAATTAACGAAAACTTACGCTTTCAATAGCCATGTCTAAATTAAACGTGGTACATTAACGTACTGCACTCACCATATTAGCTCCACCTTTGTCGCTCCTCGGCTGGAATCGCGGCTACTGTATGAGTAAAACTACATTTACGCTCCTCACAAACAACAGCTCCTCAAATGAAAAAGAAATCATTGAAAGAAAAAGGCAAAAAATGTTAGTCGAACTCGCCAGTCAGGGGTTCAAGCGCAGGCGAGTAAGAACACTAGCTATCAACGGATGAGAAATGTCCCGTCGTTTAGACGAACAACAACTTTTGCCGATCACAAAGAGTTTCTCGAGGGACGTGATAAAAGATAAATGGCGGAAAACAATGCCAATAGAACTATCTAAATCTAAATTTCCACATTCATCCACAGCTTAAATTCATACACAATCACAGTGACAAAATGGCGCTGTTACTCGCAGCACCGGTGGAGGAGGCGTGGTCAGGAGATAAATTTCATAATACGAGTTAATTTAACTTAAGTTTATTCACAGGTTCAAATATGTCTACAAATTAGTAGAATCTACTTATATTTTATAAGCAATGCAGTAAAACTTAAATATTGTGTTCAATTGTAATTAAATGGTTTAATTAGATACAAAATCCGGGCTTACAGTGTGGCATATTTGTTAATTTACTAAACATGATGATAACATTTAAAATTGTTCGTTAGTAGCGTTTTCATTCTGTAAAATTAACGGTCGCCTCAGGGCGCTCTACGACCATTGGCATATATGCTTCTCGGGAGAGTTCCAAGATACTACAAACAATAAACACATAAAATTATGAACGTGTTAATGTGTATTTATTTTTGTTCACAGTATTTTAATAGTATTTAATGATTGTGAGCATATAAGCATTTCAAAACAAATTAATACCATTTATGAAACCATAAAGCTGACGCAGAGGTATGTATAATTACAATATAAAGTAATTTAAAGTGTTATTGCTATTATTTTTTATTTTTTAAAATAAGGTACATGTAATATAAAAATACATATGTGACAAAGATATTTTTTTGCAAAGTGTATACGTCACCATCCAAATCCGTTCACTTAATTTCGTTCACTCCTTCTGATATAGTCCATCAACGGCCATTCACTTTATAGGGATTAGTGAATGAGTGAATGAGTGAACGAGTGAGCGATTTCGAACACAGCTTATGTTCAGGTGCTGCGTAATATCATTGTGCCTGCTGCACCCATGGTACGGCAGCAAAGTTCCTTGATTATTACGCCGGAAAGAGAGTATAGTTCCTAGCCATATCGGCCTAGAAAATCAAAACTTTTCATTTTCCATCGGATTTAGTATGCAATGTAACCACAGAAGAGTCAAAATTCAAATAGGAAAAATATCAAGATTCTTTGATCATTTTTTAGCAAGATGCTAATGGTCTAATCAGATTCAATGATCTACGCTAAGCTATGCTAAAAGTGCTACCGGCAGACCCAGAGAAAGGCTGAATGGATTAAAAAACGGTAAAACTGAGAAAATGAGCCTATTTTCAAAATAGGGGAATGTTCCTTTAAAGTGCATGGGCCAGACAAGTCCAGGCCACATAAAATAAGTAAGTCATTTTACAAGGTGTGGGCCACATCTGGGCCAGAGGAAATTGTTTGAGTCAGTTTTCAGTGTGTGGGACAGTTTTCGGCCAGAATTTAAGCAAAGTTGTGGCCCAGAGGTGGGCCAAACAAATTTTGCTATCTGGGTAACGAATATTTCAGAATGATATTAGATTAAACATGAAAAATCACTCACCAGAGCAAAACAGAATTATATATTCTCACAAGGAAGATTAATCTCAGAGCTTCAACACTGTGATCTGCTCCGTTTGCACTCATCTGATTTTCTCTACACTTCAGGCTGACGCAGCGATTCTGTAAGTTCCGGTTTTCAATCAAGTATACTCAATCACATTTCTCGTTTGATTAATGTTAAATACAGGGAGTTTCTGGAGAAACGCTCCGTGCTGCAGTCTCGCATAATCTCGTCTTTCTTCTTCTTCTTCTTCTTCTTCTTGGTTTTTTACGGTGGCTGGCAACCAACTTAAATAGGTGCATTACCGTCACCTTCTGCTCCGGAGTGTGGAACAGAGTTTTACAATCTATGTATCAAACCCGTTTCTTTAATAAAATCGAAGAAGACTTTACTATTTACTTCACTTGCCCATTCTATTAAAATCTTAAAATTTACTTCCTGATTTACATTCTTTCTTATTTCTTCCATCAATGTTCCTCTTTCTTGCTCATATTTCCTACAATCAAGAAATACATGAGTTATTGTTTCTTCAACATTACAGTGATCACATAACCCATTTGGGTATTTCCCTATTATTTTAAGCGTACTATTTAAATTTGTGTGCCCTAATACTATTCTGTTAAAAATAACCTCTTCTTTCCTTGACTTACCTATACACTTTACATTTTAATTTACCTTGTTTCTTAAACTGTAATGGAATCTACCCTTTGTTTCATTGTTCCATTTATCTTGCCATTCTTTTACCAATTTACTCCAAATTAAAACCTTAATCTCTGATTTACTTAAAGGCACTTGTAACTCTATTGATTCTTTCTTTAAAGCTTGTTTAGCTAATTTATCCACTTCTTCATTTCCCTTTATTCCTATGTGAGCTGGAACCCACATAAAACTGATTGACGTTTCATTTTGAACAATTCTTGAATGTATATGTAAGATATTAAAAAGAATATCTTGGTGACTGGATTTAAAAGATCTCAAGCTCTTTAAAACTGATACAGAATCTGAACAAACTAAAACATTGTCAGGTTTTTTCCTCTACCCACTGTAATGCCAAAAGTATCCCTATCATTTCTACAGTATAAACTGCCAAATGATCTGACGTTCTCTTTACCCCACTGATCCACTGATTATCAGTAACTTGGGCTAAAAAAGCAACCCCAGTTGTTTGACATTCTGGATCTTTTGATCCGTCTGTATATACTTGTATATGTCGAGGGTATTGGCTTCTGGTATATTCTAAGAATGCAGATCTCAAGTCAACTTCCCTTTCTGTTCTTTTAACCTTCACCAGATGCAAATCTACTTGAGGTATTAAATAAACCCATGGTTCATAGTCCTGAATAACAACTGCTGGACTCATCTTGACATTATATAACTGTAATTCTTCTGCATAAATTTTACTACACCACCCAAAACTTGTTCTGCATCTTACGTTTTGTTCCCAACTATTCTTCAAAACCACTTTCGTAGTGTGTTCATCTTTATGCCCCTGGAGGTTAGCCCAGTAATTAATCATTAATTGTTTTCTTCTAATTTCTAGTGGCATCTCTCCTACCAGGACTTGTAAAGCTGATATGGGTGTAGTCCTTACAGCTCCACAGCACTGTCTCAAAGCTTGAGCTTGGATATTACTAAGTTTTCCTAACAAGTTTTTTGATGCCGAACCATATACCACACAGCCATAATCAAAAACAGACCGAATCATTGCTACATATATAGTTTTTAATGAAAAAAAACTTGCCCCCCATTCCACTCCACTTACACATCTCATAATATTTAAAACCTTCTGACATTTCTCAACTATTTTATTGATATGTTCAAACCATATAAGTTTTACATCAAAATAAATACCTAAGAACTTAAACACCTTTACCCTTTCCAATGTTTTCTCATACATCTTCAGACTCATTTCTGGAACTATCCTCTTCCTAGAAAAAATTACTGTTTTAGTTTTCTCCACCGAGAATTTAAATCCCCAGTCATATCCCCATTCTTCAACTTTCCTAATTGCCTCTTGTAATTTTACTATTAATAAATAATAAATTTCTTCCCTTTTTCCAAAGAGCCCCGTCATCTGCAAACAGAGACCTACCAATGTCTGGCTCTACTTGGTTAAAAACATCATTAATCATTATAGAAAACAATAATGGACTAATTACACTCCCTTGTGGAGTTCCATTTTCTATCTGAAACGTACTCGATACTTCATTCCCTATTCTTACCTGGATACTCCTATTTTCCAAAAAATCTTTTATCCAATTATATATTCTTCCACCTATATTCATCTTTCTTAATTTAATCAAAAGTCCCTCCCTCCACATCATATCATAGGCCTTCTCGACATCTAAAAATACTGCTATTACCGATTCTTTATTTATCTGTGCTTTTCTTATTTCATTTTCTAAACATACAATAGAATCCATTGTTCCTCTTCCTTTCCTAAAACCACTCTGAAATTTCGATATTAATCCCCTTTTTTCCACTAAATATGATAACCTTTCCGTAATCATCCTTTCCATAATTTTACAAACATTTGACGTAAGAGCTATCGGTCTATAATTAGAGGGATTTGAAGGGTCTTTGCCTGGCTTTCTTATAGGTATTATTATCGCTTCTTTCCAAGCTTTTGGAAGTTTTCCTTCCTCCCATACTTTATTATACAATTCTAAAATTTTCCCCACAGCCCTATCCTTCAGATGTCTCAACATTATATATCCGATCTGATCCTTCCCTGGAGATGACAGTTTTTTGCTTGCATTACGAATAGCTCTCTTCAGTTCATCTTTGTTGAACTGGAAGTTAATTGGCTGATCTTCCATTCCCCCACTCCTCATCATCGCATCCATATTTTGTCTCTTTGTTATTTCTCTTCTCCTTTTTCCTTCCTCACTTAAGTTCCCTGATCCATGAATTTGTGCTAATGTTTTTCCTAGTATTTCTGCCTTATCCTTGTCCATTACAGCTATTTCTCCTCCTGACTCTAATACTGGATATTCCCACTCTTTCTTATTGCCTTCCATTCTCTTGATCATATTCCACACCTCACCTACTGGAGTTGTTCTTCCAATTCCATTACAAAAAACATACCAACTTTCCCTTTTGGCTTGCCTTATAGTTCTTCTCACTAGTGCTTGAGCTTTCTTGAATAAAATTAGATGATTATAGTTATGTGTTCTCTTAAGAATTTTAAATGCCTTATTTCTATCTCTTACTACTTTACTACACTCGTCCATCCACCAAGGAACAGCTCTTCTTGTCATTTTCCCCTTACTTTTTGGAATTGATTCTAATGCTGCTTCTAGTATTACTGCACACACTTTTTCATTAAACATGTCAATATCTTCCTTAGAATCAATTGCCACCATTTTTTCCTCGCACATTTCCTCAAATTTATCCCAATTTGCTTTTCCAAAAACCCATTTTCCTCCTCTTTGATTTCCTGTTCTAACTGGCTCAATATCCAATGTTATAATTATTGGGTAGTGATCACTTCCAATGCTAGACTCCCCCCAAACTTCCCAATTACATTTACTAGCCAAGTTATTTGTAACTAGCGTCAAATCCAACACAGACTCTAATCCTGTATGAATGTCTATCCTTGTTCCCTTCCCATCGTTTAAACATACCAGCTCCCTCTCCTCTATTAATTCCTCAACTACTTGACCATTGGCATTTATGTATCTTCCTCCCCATAGTGTATTATGAGCGTTTAAGTCCCCACACCATATTACTCTATGATTATCTTGACCATGTACTTCCTTTAATTTCTCTAATATCAATTTTTTACACGGGTTATAATAATTTATAATAACTATCTCCTGACCTCTACCCCATATCCCCACAGCTATATATTCTTGATCCCTTCCTTTTCCTAGTATTCTATATGGGATTCCTTGTTTAATGAATGTTGCACACCATCCCCCATTGCCTTGTTCTCTATCATTCCGTACCATACTGTACCCTAATAAAACAAAATCTAAACAACTTTTCATCCAAGTTTCTTGAACACATATTACATCCAGTTTTATACTTAAGTCTTCAATAAAATGCTTGAACTCCTGACCATTTGCTATCAGAGACCTTGCATTCCACTGAATTATTGTTATCATCTATGCATTATCCACATGTCTCTTGGCTTGATCTTATCTGAAGTTCATCTCTAACTTCTTCCCAAGTCAAACCTGTCAATCCAAGATGACGTATTGCTGCTATAACAACTAACTGAGTCTTTTGTGTTTTTGATTCAATCCCAGCTGTACTATTTATAACTCCTGCTATAAATGTCACTAATTTTTTCTTTTCAATCATCATATGTTCTTTTGGAGCTTCATTGATTCCTTCAACTAAAACCCCTGACTGATCTCTTTGATCTTTAGTTTGTCCTTTAACCTGTTTTGCTGCCTCTGCATATGTTAGCTTCTTCTCCACCCTCCTTTTCTGAATCTCCATTTCCATTTTCTGTACTTCACACCCTCTGAATGCTGCACTATGCGCCCCTCCACAATTGCAACACTTCGGTTGTACTCCATCCTCACACTTTCCATATTCGTGATTTCCTCCACATCGAGCACATCTACACTGTTCCCTACATCTTGTAGCAACATGTCCAAACCTTTGACAATTAAAACATCTCACTGGTCCTGGTATATATTCTCTTACAATGTAGCTCATCACACCCACCATTACTCTTTTTGGAATTTCCTCCCCTTGAAATTCTAATACTACTGTTTCAGTGTCTTTCCTGGTTCCATCTGCACCTGATTTTAGCCTTTGTGCATTTATTATCTTCCCTCCCTTTAAGTTATTTTTGAACTCTTCCATACCTAAATTAAGAGGAACACCAAAAATGATCCCTTTTCGGCCCCCACTTTTACTTTTTGCTCCAACTCTGTTTGTGCTGACAACTTTAATTCCTCCTATATCCTTCAGTTTGAGAACTTTAGTTGCTTGTTCTTCTTTATTACAACCTACAAGCAAATTTCCATCAAAGAGGACTTTAGCGAAATCAATATTTCCAATATCTCTATTTATGATCTTAGTCAGTTTAATTGGATTAATTTTGCTTACCCCCACCTGATCTCCAAACCTTACGATGCATTTTATACTATCCCTACTCCTTTCATCAGACTCCTCTACATCGCTCCTTTTCTTCCGTTTTTCTCCCCGATTTTTCCCCCTTCTTATTTCATTCCAGCAATTTCCTGACGCTCCTTCACTTTCCTCTTCACTTACTACATCCATACTCTCTTCACTATCTCCCCACTCACGCCTCTCTGTTCCATTCACGGAGCAGTTGTGCCTCTGATTTGAGACTGTAAATAACAAGTAAATATATTCCCAGTGCTATGTGATGTCATATTGCCTTTGTCTCACATTCTGAAATGCATTTTATGTGAATTCTAGGCGAACTGTATAATAAAATCTTTGGGAGTGATCAATTTAACCTACTTAATTTATAACTTCATAAAATTAATTTAATTGAAGAATTAAATTGTGATGAGTAAAATAATCATGTTATAAAATGTTACAAAATCCAGTGGCCAATTTTATTATTAATATTAAAAAAACAGTTTTGGTCATAATTACTATTAATTGCCCAACACCAATGATCTAGCACCCCCTCGATCAGCACCTGCGTTAAAATTTCTCTGGCGCCGCCCCTGTACAGGACACCCTGTCATTAAGTTATGTGAGAGCTGCATAATTTCCAACTATTAAGCCTATTTCAAATAGGTTAATTAAGATCTAATTTAAAAAGTTGTTATAAATTGTATTGTTAAGCCAAAAAAAAAAAAAAAAAATGCATTTCTTTTTGACACAAAAGATACATATGTTTTATTTTGTGGGGAGGTCAGTGTAAATATTGGCTACTTATAGCATATAATATAGCCTACTTATGCTTGAGCCTTCTCTCTATATGCAGTTTTAAAGGCGGGTCATATGTGTTCATTTAGAATTGAGTGACAGTAGAATGACCAAACCCCTACAAGAAATTAACCTAAAGGGTCTGAAAATGTGTGCATGCAATACACTGATACGTATTAATGTGTATTGCATGCACACATTGTCTAGACATGAAACGTGAAGCTACAACAAACAAATTCTCCCCAAAGTAGTCAAAGTAGTGAAAATGTTTAGTGAAAACTGTTATTATACTCCCCTCGTCGGAGTCCAGTACAGAATTGTAACGTTACAATTACACAGAAACATATGATTGACATCACAGTAGACCATAGTGGAGGCGCATCTACAAAGCGGGAGGGTGCTCTCCACCAATGTGATGCGCAATCAGAATAGTGGGCGTGCTCCTTGTGGTTGTAAGGTTTGGTTGCGCTCGCTGAGAACTTGACACAGTGTTGCAGTAAATCAAACAGAGCTACAGTAACAGCGCTGAAATTTGTCACACTGTTGCAAGTATTTTTGGCCAGTGATACAAGCGAGAGATATCACTGCCGTCTCCCGTTCGAGGAAGAGTTGAGTTATTCAGCAAGGAAGTACGTCGGATCGTTTTCAAGAACAGTTTCAGAGAGATTCGACACATTTGACTGGAAATGTCTGAAAACAAACCAAATGATGATCCGAAGTTATCCACGACGGACAGAGTGGTTAAATGTAAGTAGAAATCCCATGCCACTCAAAATGGTAGGGCTCAGAGACTATTTGAAGTGCGTTAACCTCGAGATGTGAGTGTTAACGTGTCCATGCAATGAGCAGGCGTCATATGGTTTGGTAATGCTCTATAATATGAGATCTGCCCATGGAAAAATGGGTGGTAGCCGGCTGTATTGGTAAAAGTAGGAAGTAAAGGTAGTTGTTGTTATGACAGAGTTGGTCGCATTGTTTATTTGTCCTTAGAAACGCAATATAAAGCCTCACTTTTGAAGTTAAACCAAACCGTTTTTGTATGCGCTCCAGTTATGGCTGGCGAGTTTTAAATAACGTATTTTGCATTCTTTTGGATTAAAAAATGTAGATATTGCACAATACTGACAGCATGAAAAAAAACAGCGTAACACTGGGTTTACAGATTTTGCGTGTCTGTTTTTATTACATGATGATTATTTTTGACGTGAGGCAGCATATGACAGTTTGGAAACAATCTGTCTCAAGGCACAGTGAAGCCCCACTCAGTTCAACAGACACACTTGCAGTCATATCCCATTTGTTCATCCTCATCATGGCAATTGCAGTCATTATCATTTGTTGTTTCAGTAGCTTGTCATTGCGGTGGATCTTATTTTCCAACACAAAACACTCTGCTGTACTTTGATGTACCAAAGCCAATGAAGAGCAGTGTTGTTGTATTATATACCCAGCACATCGCTGTTTTGCACCAGCTATTCATATTTTTCATTCAAAATAATGTGCAGTGAACTTGTAATGGCTTCTGCATCCATCAGGCATAGCAGTGCAGCAGATAAGCTGTAAGGGCCACTACAACTCCAAAGCTTTGACAACTCCCTTCCATGCAACAACCTCCTACTCCAAACACACATATCCTCACTGAAGTAATTTGGCAGCCAGACTGTGGTTTTATAAGTGTGAGGATCTGATATAAATTGATAGCTCTTATAAAGGTGCCCAGGGTGCTCGGATAACTAATTTACCTTTTTCCCCCTTCCATCAGCTCTTACCATAGCCTCTGTGAAACATCAGTTTCCTCTCACTAGTTGGAGGATGGAAATGTGAGGGCTGGGAATGCTTTAGGAAGGAGTTGCGCTTAAATGTTAAGAGATTGTTGCACAAACAAGCTGAGCTCCAGAAGTCCTAAATGCTCAGCTACTGTATGGTGTTGAAGTGGCTTAGGGTCAGTGGGTTTTCGTTTATGTCAGGACTGTGTTATTATCTGCAGCTCTTTAAGAAATATATTCTCAAAAGACTGTATGAATCATGTGTTTATGCTGTGTTTTTGTAGTACATGTTGTTCACACCTTAAATGTAGATGATATGATACATTGCATAGCATGCCATTCTCATTCATGTATTCAACATATCATTTGAGTCTCATACTTAGTTTTAGTGTTTCCTAAATTTAATATGTTTTTTGGGAAAAATACAGACTGGCATTGTTAGCGCTGCATTATTCAGATAATGTTTATTCAGTTTGATTAGATGATTTGTGAGTTTGAGTGAAGAGTTTAGCACTAATGTGCAGATGATTTCTTTTGTATGTTCGGTTAGAGCAGTGCTCATTCAGACGAATCAATTATCTGTCAGTTGCTCTAAGCTGTGGAAAGATAAAGCTTTTAGTGGGGTGTCCTTGGTTTTAAATTACTCTCACCAAGCAAGGAGCTTTTACTAATTTTGTGTACTGTTACTTTTTCAGTCTCCCCTTTAGGGCTGGGCGGTATGGGCAAAAAAAATTATCACAATATTTTTTTTTTTTTCATATCAGTCGATATCGATAATTATCACAACAAATGTCAAATCTTTATTTCTTTCAAGTTTAAAGTCAGATTTTTGCTCCAAAGTGAAAGTTGTAGAAACCAGACCATTCATTTTCCTTAACAAAATAAATATGTAAATAGAAAAAAATAATTTCTGCATGTTCTAATGAGTTATATTGTTTCAAATCAAGAACCAGGTTTGGGTTGTCTGATAATTATAACGATGATACTACTACTCCTACTACTACTGCTGCTACTAATAATTATTATTATAAATATAAATAATAATAATAATATAATAATCTAAATAATCACTTTTCTGTCTCTTAGAAATGCACATTTGATAGTAGTTTGAGGATGCAGAGGTAAATTTATTCATTATCAATCAGTAACATCTGTAAAAAATTGCAGCAACCTCAGTTTTATATGGTTAAATTTATTCTGACCCACTTCTTCTTTTTTTCATTTTTTTATTTCTTTTTTTTTAAGCATTGGTCTCCCATAGTAGCATGCATTTTAAATCGTGATAAACAGTTAAAATCAAAATAACAGTACCTCAATACCATGGTAAAAATATAACTACATGGTTTTATAGGTAGCCTATTTGTATGAAAAACGGTAGTCTAAAAACATTCAGTATAAATAAGATTAATATTATAATATATATACTTAATATATAAGCTTAATCACAAATACATACATACTATAATTGCACTGACCAAAATTATAAACACAACACTTTTGCTTTTGCCCCCATTTTTTATGAGCTGAACTAAGATCTAAGATCTAAGACTTTTTCTATGTACACAAAAGGCCTGTTTCTCTCAAATATTGTTCACAAATCTGTCTAAATCTGTGTTAGTGAGCACTTCTCCTTTGCCGAGATAATCCATCCACCTCACAGGTGTGGCATATCAAGATGCTGATTAGACAGGTGTGCCTTAGGCTGGCCACAATAAAAGGCCACTCTAAAATGTGCAGTTTTATCACACAGCACAATGCCACAGATGTCGCAAGTTTTGAGGGAGCGTGCAGTTGGCATGCTGACTGCAGGAATGTCCACCAGAGCTGTTGCCCGTGAATTGAATGTTCATTTTTGTTCACCATAAGCTGTCTCCAAAGGTGTTTCAGAGAATTTGACAGTACATCCAACCGGCCTCACAACTGCTGACCATGTGTAACCACACCAGCCCAGTACCTCCACATCCAGCATCTTCACCTCCAAGATTGTCTGAGACCAGCCACCCGGACAGCTGCTGCAACAATCAGTTTGCGTAACCAAAGAATTTCTGCACTGTCAGAACTGTCAGAAACCACTCGTCTACCTCATCAGGGTCTCGACCTGACTTTGCTGATGTCAACGTTGTGGATTGAGTGGCCCATGGTAGCAGTGGGGTTATGGTATGGGCAGGCATATGTTATTGACAACGAACACAGGTGCATTTTATTGATACTGTGACGACATCCCGAGGCACATTGTTGTGCCGTTCATCCACGACCATCACCTCATGTTGCAGCATGATAATGCACAGCCCCATGATGCAAGGATCTGTACACAGTTTCTGGAAGCTGAAAACATCCTAGTTCTTGCATGGCCAGCATATTCACAGGACATGTCACCCATTGAGCATGTTTGGGATGCTCTGGATCAGCATATAAGACAGCGTGTTCCAGTTCCTGACAATATCCAGCAACTTCGCACAGCAATTGGAGTGGACCAACATTCCACAGGCCACCATCAACAACTTGACCAACGCTATGCGAAGGAGATGTGTTGCACTGCGTGAGGCAAATGTTGGTCACACCAGATACTGACTGGTTTTCGGCTCTGTTTTTCCAGGGGCGTCCGCGCCGTATCGAGATAATAAATGCATCTTCTTTAGTAAGCTTGCGCAGTTTGAACTTTGGTCTGATTGGATAAACGGTCCGTGTGGCACGATTCAAATGAGTAGCGCTGTTTCGTTCCGCTTTTGGCACATAAAAATTATATTGAACATTTATCGAACTCTTTATATCGTTTTATCGAGGAAAATTATATCGCAATAATTATCGTTATCGAATTATTGCCCAGCCCTACTCCCCTTCGAAGAAAAAAAACTCAGTGCTAATGCTAGTCAAGTCTTTATGTGTTCAGAAAGAGGCTCACTGGCAAAAAAAGAGGTTAAAGAGACGGACACTGGTAAAGGCACTTCTGTGGTCTTTAGGTGCTTGCTGTGGGATAAATCACAATATTTAATCCTGTTGGTCCCTTACACATTCTTTTTATTCACCTCTTCAACCAAAATCTTGTTGGTTCTTGTGCTGGAGCTTGTGTTTGGCCATTAATGAAAAACCATATGTTTTCAGTAACTTGTGAGCTAAATATTCTATAACTGACTGTTGCCGCCAGCGCAACCGCCACCCTGGTGCCGTCAGGAAAACAGTGGCCAGCGGGCACATGCATTGACAGTAACCCTGTGGCAGTTTGGATTGAAGGGTTACAGCAATGAAAGGGTTAAAAGCAAAATGCTTTTAAGTCATTCTGATACAATGAGATTAAGGTAATAGGATTAGAGTTTAAAAAAATCCTTATCTTATAAGTTCATCTTGTGTTCATCCTTGTTTTGAAGTGTTAGGATGCTGCATTTTAAAGATATAAGAAAATTATGGTTATGTTTTTTACTGCTACTTTAATAAATCGTTAAAACCATTCAAGATATCCCAAATCTGGTCAATTTAACATCTTCAGTATGTTGGCATCATGTTGACAAAGTTTGGTGTAAATTCAATGTTTTTTTGTAGGAGTATTCATTAGGGATGTCACAATACTCAACATAATATCGAACCATTCGGTACGACATCCACGGTTCAATACGCGTTTGTGAATTGTGGTTTTCCGCTTTTGTATTTAAATAATTTCCTTGTTTTATTTCTCTCGAAATTTGCTCTGTGTGTGCCCGTGATTTCACGTGCTGAGATGAGGAAACGCCTCCCCGTTTATATTTGAAAAAGCAACACTTGCAGAGAATCTTCTCTTCTAGTGAAATGCAATAAGCCTTTCTAAACTTGTTGTCCAACAAAACAGAACATTCTAAATTATTTTTACTTCACAGCGTGAGTCGAGTGTTTTTGTAATCTGATGTGGCTTCTTAGACAATGTATTCTATACTGTATGTGGATTAGCAATGGCTTACAAATATACTTAATTGTTATGAAAAAACAATAACAAACAAACAAAAACAGCTGTGGATCATTCAGGTAACAACACAGTATTAAGAATGAAGCGTATGTAAACTTTTGAACAGGGTAATTTTTATAAATTCAGCTATTATTTTCTTTTGTGAAATATATGTAAACATCTTCTATGTGAAATATCTTATTCAGGTCAGTACTAAATAAAAACATAACATGCATTTTGTATGAGCCCATTTTGGTAAAATAATTAACATTTTGCAGATTCTGCAAGGTATGTAAACTTTTGACCTCAGCTCTGTATTATACACATACATACATACATACATACTAGAGATCGACCGATATATCGATTTACCGATATTTTCCCGATATTTAAGCATTTTACCATAATCGGTTATCGGTTTTGTAATATCGGGTTCACCGATAAACGCCGCCATCTTGTGGGTGTTTTGAGAATTGGGCGCTTGCAGCGCGCCTGAGGGGAGACCCGACAACAACGGCGTGCAAAGGTAAAGCAGATCCTTCTTCCTTGCTTTTCTGTTATTTGTCAACTTTATTTAAAGTATAAAGCAATGTTAGTTTCAGTGTTAAACTCGGATAAATGTGCGCTATTAGACACGTACCCAATGCTTTGTGCGGAGAGTGGAAGCTAAAGCTGCTTCCAGGACACTGAAGCGCCAGCGCGATCACTAATCACATTTCTTTCAGTGGAAACAATTGAATTATTCCGTCATTTTTGTTCATAAAGGTAGAGTAATACATCATTCGGAACTGTAAAGGGTCTACTTTTATTTGTGTGCACTCACAATATCAACAAAACGTTGCAAACGGTGCCTTTATAAAACAATCATTATGCGCTTTCACAACAATAAACCGACACTCAGCGAATACAAACCGCAAAGACATGATAAATATACATATAGAAAGCTCAAAATTATTACTTAACGAAATAAATCAATTCAAAAACAAAAACTCTCATTATGTAATCTGTAATGATGCTTTTCTCTCTAAAGGCGCGTCCAAATAGAAGATGGCGAGTCCAGATCGGCAAATTTATCCTGAAATCACTGACTCAGAAAACACCTGTTTATTAATAAATAATTTAAAAAATCTCCTTACTATTTTCCCCTCGACGCATTCATGATAATTACTTTTGCCTGTGCTTTGCAGCAAGCTTTAGCCTATTGCGTGCACTTGAACGCGGATCTCTTCCAGCTGCGTTGAAGGCGCGCTCGCTGATGCTGCTGATGGAGACACTAAATGCCTTCCGAGCCGGTCTAAAAAAAAGCGAAAGTGAAGTCTCGTGTTGTTTCCACCAGCGGGGAATTTTTCATCACCATAAATTGTGGATGTCAAAAATATAAAAATAAGGAGACCCGAAAAACAGACCCGAAGCCCGGCCCGTGTCTGAGCTATGACTTGAAAATTGTCCTCGAAGCCCGGCCCTATAGGGGCGTAAAAAAAGTCGGGCTGAAATGCAAGGCTCTACGTTCACTCACGGGGTTGATGCGCTGGCCACCGCATGTAACTTTTAACAAGATTCACTTGTTTAAAACACTCTCAACTATATCAACATTTACTATAGAACCATTATTTTTCTAATACACTTCTAAATATATACAATGTGGAAATTTATTATCTTTGCCAGCGATCACAGTTTAAGTATTCTATGTAAATGCATAGATAAACCGCGCTGTCAGCAGGCATTTCATAATAGAACGACGGAAACAATATTAGTAATTCTGATATAACGTACCAGTTGAGAAATACTATAAAATACGATTTTTTGTTTGTTATATTCCAATATTCCAGAGAATATTATTCAGTGAATTAACATTATCCAGTGAATTCTTCACTCTTTAGCCTATTAAACAGCCTGTAAACTGTAGTTTAAAACTAAGTTGATCTGACTCCTGTCCTTTATTTATTTTCTCCATTTGAAAACATTCTACACTCTAAAAAGTGCTGGGTTATTTCTTTAAACACATTGCTGGGTTAATTGTGCTGGGTCAAAATTCTGGGTTGTTTGAGGTACTGTAAACACACAGTTGGGTTGATCATGCTGGGTCAAATGGAATCTCACCATTGAACACGCGGGTTGGGTTATTTTAACCCAGCCGGTTTGTTTATTTTTCCACTTCATCTAACTTTCTGGATTCTTCACTCGTCTCCTCGTCAGGCGCTCACGAAATTCGCAGCAAGCAGGATTATACGGTAAGTTAATATGATTATATGATTATTTACCTTTATTTTTTAATAAGTTGTGGTTTAGAGCACTGTGATTTCACTGTTTAATGCAATTTGATATGTCTCTGTGCGGGGTTAGCGTTTATTCTGTGAATGATTAACGAACGTTATAGCAGCCTATAGTGAGGTACTTTATTGCCTCAACAATCGCTTTATCGTTAAATAAAAGTTGTGTGTGTGTGTGTGCAAAGTTTTATTTATATACAGTACACATCCTTTTTTTTATCAGTACTGTCCATTTTTAACGCTTCATGAAGACAGACATAAGTTAGAAATACGGGGTAAGTTCAGTTACAGTCTGAATACTGTATGGCTTTGTAATGTTTTATGTAAAATTGATCTTTTAAGGGCATATTTTTTCAAATCAATGTTTCCGACGTGCCGAATCCAACGATAGATCCGTAATTTTTATGTTGTGCATTTTCGCGCTCTTTTTTTCCTCAAGTAACTTCATTAGCTCCGCTATTCACCTTACTTTAACTCTCGTGGTGTGTAAGCAGTGGTGTAGTGCCGGGTATACACAGGTACACGGCTTATACCCACTTCTTTATCAGTTGGCTTTGCGTGTACCCACTTCTAATCCCCTCTGCTGCGCATCGAGTAGTGTCCTGCATTAGCCAAAATCATGACAGTCCACATGAATAGCTAATTTGATCGCATGTGCGTATATGCAAATATTCCTTAAAAACACCCGGTAACGACAGTGATGTGGTCAGAACAGTTGCGCGGGCTTCTTTTAAATATACTTGATGATTGCCCCTAAATGCGCCCGCGCCCGCTCCGTCCACTCCTCCACCCAGATGCTGCCTGTTCACGCGCGAGGGCATGTTAGAGAAAACCCGACCAATTTAATCAGAAACTGCGGAGAATCACGTGTTCACCTGATCTGTGTTTAAACGATTGTTTTGCGTGTAAACGCATTAACCTGCTTTCTATTTAAAATAAATCATTGTAAAAACAGTTTTGTGAAATTCTAATTTTCTAAATCTGAAATTTCATTCTAAATATGTGAGATTCTTGCTGGTGCAGATGGACAGCTTTGTAATAGAGAAGTTGAAGGAAAGGCAGCTTGATACCCTGGTTAAAACCTTTGAAGGTAAGTTATATCTTTCAGTAACATTCAATAACCATGATTTGTTTTAGAATTTGATCTTTTCATTAAAATAACCATAGTTACTGGTATTATACATAGTTACTTATTTAACCACATTTGTATGTGTGTTTTTTTTTTTTTTTTTTTTTTTTTTCAAATTTGATCAGATTTCACAAGACTTCAGGAAGCTACATCCAGAGGCAGACTTTTTGTAGACTGGGCTACATTTGTAAGATGGAAAGGTGTATTAAGAGCTGGGTGACATGACTTCAGGTAAAGTATTTCCTATAATATGTCAATCTATAGAAAATTTTCCTATGAAAGTGTTTCACTGTGTTGTTTTGATTATGAGATAAGTTTCACAATTTGCACTGTATTATTCTTATGGTCTAGACGTTAAAGGGGAGAGTGCTTTCAAAGTCCTGCCCATTCTGGAGGAAGGGTCCACAGAACCACAACCACAGAAGTCTGGAAGTCATTAATTGACATGCAAACCTGTAAGTTATGTTTTAATTTTTCTATATATATATATATATAATGAATTTTTGGAAACTTATACTTCCCACTGACACACTACAGCAAAAAATAGAAATCACTGACTTAAAACAACTGTTTAGCTGGTGAAAATACTAGCGTTCCAATCATTTTGGCCACCACTGTATGAAGTGTTCAGATGTAAAAGACTAAAAATGTGTAGTTTGAAATTTTCTTCTAAAATGAGTATATTTTAAGGCCTAAGTGTCTTCAAGACTAAGTGTCGTATATTTAACAGGTGGGGACCAGCATGGTGGATTTGTGCCTTGGGGATGAGACAACGACATCCCAGACCTTCGCCATTGTTACGGGCCGTGCCACTGAAGCTACTGACTTGTGTGAATTTTATTTATTTATTTTTTTAAAACCAACTGTTTTTTTCTGGCCAATTGTAACATGTTTTAAATTGTCTTGTAAATATGTATTGTCTGGTGGACACTTTGTTTGGCTTAGTTTTAATCGCACAATGTTTGGAATGATTCTCGTGTGGTAATCATTCATTTTTGAGTGTTCTGCTGCTGCAATGTTGACAAAGAATCAGAATCTACAGTGCCTAGTTTACACAGTTTTGTGTTTTAAAGTAACTGATCTACTAAAATTGTTGTTTTGTGCGTCTGTAATGGTTGGATAAAATGTTTTACAGCTGCACCCATTTGAAAATTGTTTTAAAAAGTAATAAAACTCGTTAAATTGATGTTTACAGTTTTTTTGTGTTTTTCTAACTGTATTACAGAAAAGCAATAATAATTTTACATTCTTCTGTGATTATTTATTATTATTAGTAAATATAAAGGTAGCAAGGCAATAAGACAAAAAATAACCCAATGATTAGGTTATGTTTAACCCAGCAACACAGTTAACCTGACCCACTGGTTGGGTCAAATAAACAACCCAGCATTCTGGGTCAAATGGTTAAACCCAGCACTTGGGTCAAAACAACCCAACGCGTGTTCTGTCCAGTAGTTACCCAGCGGCTGGGTTAAGGTTGGGTTATTTTTTAACCCAGCACTTTTTAGAGTGTACATTCTACATTTATTTTGCTTATTAGTGTTGCAGCTGATGCATTTTATAAATAAAATGTTTTTATTGCTGTAAAAGATTAAATTTAACATGAAAGACTGCTAATTTTCAACACTTTTTAAGATGACTTAAAGGCCGAAAAACCAAAGTGAAGTATGGACTTAATTCACTCAGTCACTGATTTACTTTATAACAGTAAATAAATATTGGTTCTGCATATCGGTTATCGGGCACATAATTATGCAAATAGAAATCTATCTTATGTGATAGAATAAAATGATTTGTGGGACTCCTGCAAAATAGAACTATCTAAACATGAAATATCTAAAACAAATGAATTGCTATTCATGTATTGCACAAAAGCAATAAGAACAACTAATATAAAACAAAAACGATTAAATGTTCATTTCTGGAATGCGATGGAAAATTAGAGAATCTAGGGCCCTATGATTTCCGCAATGCAGAAAATGCGGATGGAATCGCGGAAGCCAGTCATAAAACGTAATTTACTAAATAACGCAGAATGTCACGGAATTTGTCAAAGATTGAATGAATTAATCAAAAGTAGGTCATTACAATGCTTAAATCAAACTGCAATATGGACTAATATCTGTAAATATTACACTGCAAAAATACCATTTAAATGTGAATCCTGCATGTTCTGGTGTTTTAATGAATGGAGCCGACGAGCGGTTTTGTTTACTTCACACACTGAAGTGCACGTGATGCTCGTGGTGATTTCAGCATTTGACCATTCCATTTTAGGAAACTAGTGTCATATCATGTACACACAGAAATGTAAAGGTAGACACGGCAACCCCTCAAAATAAAAGTCTGGTTTAACTTAAAGACATTGTGCCAGAAATATATCACTAATATTACTACTATTACTACTACTACTACTATTACTACTATTGCTACTACTACTAGTACTACTACTAAAATGAACCAAACATTATTTTTTAGGGTGTAATCACACAATATTTCTTCCATGTTTTAATTTTAATAGTACATTCCCCTTTTTTTCCAAAAAAAAATTGCTTAATTTTCAATAATTAAAAGATAAATGAAATTAATGTTTTATGCCTTCATTTGATAACCAGAACATTTTAAATACACAACACACAATTTCTGAGGGTAAAAAAACTTTTTACCTAAACATGTCATTTTAGTTAGACCTATATTCAGTTGATGCGAAATTTTATAAGTTTCATGATTTTAATTAATTAGACATGCTCTTTGATTAATAAAATTTAATTTAACCATTAGAAATGAGTTAAAAATTTAAACGGAAAAAAAATGGAATGCAGAAAAATTAAAAATTCAGCAGCCTGTTGCTTTTAGTTAAAAATAACAGTGGTTTGTGAATGTTGATGCTTTAATAACAAATATTTTATCTGGAGTGTTTATGCTTAACTTAATATTTCATGTAAATTTTGTGGATGTATACAGAAAAACAGTAGCGTAACTAGGGAAGATTATTATACCTACAATCTGTAAAGATGTGTAAAAATAACATAATGCTTTTTTTTAATATCCATCTTTTTAAAGTAATTTTTACCCTCCTGTAACTGAATCTCAGGTGAGAATTTTTAATTTAACTCCTCTGTGATAATGCGAGTACTACCAACTCACTTGGGGACGTAGAGTCTATCTGTAAAAGTTGTAAAAATTATGGCTCTAATGTTATTTTTACACAGAGATTGGTAGTTCTATTAGTAAAATCTATTGACTTTAGCAGTCTTAGTTACATTATGTGCCAATGGTGACCATTCAAATATGGGGAAACAGCACTTTTCAAGTTTATACTCCAAAGTTTGCAGGCGTGTAACTCAAGAAGAATTTATATCTTAATGCCCTTTTAGACATTGGGTCTTAACAAACTTTCCGTTTGGCATCTTCATTTTTAAGGCCCGGTATGGTTTGGTTCCAGAAATACTGGAATTTCAATATGGCTCCAGCAGTAAATCGTTGGCTTGTACACATTTTCAGTAATCAAAAAACAAATGTCAAAAATCTGAGACTTCTTTTCTTTTGAAGAAGAATGTCTGAAGAACAAATAATGTTGAAACTAAAGATGTATCTCATTTCCTTCTGTCAAGACAACTGCATTGAACATACCTGTCTGAATGCCATAAACATTCTTTTTCCAAAGTTTGCGTGCCTATAACACAAGAAGTATTAAAGATATCGCCATATGATTTTAGATTCTAGTTTTTAATGAACCTTTCTTTTATAATCTTAATTTTCAAGCCCCTACATTGTTCAGTCTCAGAGATATGGGGACCTCAATGAGGCTCCATGTCCAGATTGTTGAATTTTCAGAATTTTCATTTTCAGTGGTTGAAAACCAAATGTTGGTCACTTTGTATACAGTCGATACTCATTATATTTAAAGAACAATGTCTGAAGAAGACATAATGTTAAAATTAGAATTGTATCTTGTTCCCCTCTATCAAAACAATTACTAAAAGTGCACTGAAATGGTCAAGTTGAGGCACATTACCTTGCTCACTGTAGTCTCTATGTAAGTTTCAAGTATATTTGGAAGAAGGGATTTTGTTTATTTTAGCAGCTTCTGAAGCTACCAAATTTAAACATACAGTATAGACCTTTTCACACTTCTGTTCAAAGAATGGAAGTTTCCAGTAGTAGCGTGTCTTTATCAATGGCTGTGCCCATAGCACGGGATTGTTGTGATTTATTTATGTAAAATTCAGCACAGATACACCTTCTAAAAACACCAAACACCATTTTACAATTGTTATTTGAGAATTGTGAAACCAAGGAAGATGTTTTCATGAAACTCCGACGTATATTTCGTGACTTAAAAGGGAGTGCGCAAGTCATACTGTATGTGTATGCACAATACTTTAGAGTCTGACCACATTATGTTATTACAGAACTGCAAGAAAACAATACAGACAGCGTATCACATTAAAGAGCATTTAAATTAGCCAAAGATTAAAATAATAATTACTAGGGCTGTGACGGTCGCAATGACAGCCTTGCCACCGCGGTCGTCGATTGCCACCGTGGTGGTCATTTGCCACCGGCGGTACTGCACGTGACGTCACACAATCTATAACAAGCATAAAATACAGTGTTTCTGTAACAATTATTCTGCCGTGGCCGTGTTTAGTGTCCCCGCTGGCAGCAGCAGCGAGCGCAAGTGCCTTTGCAGCTGCTGGAAGAGATCCGCGTTCAAACGCACACAATAGGCTAAAGCTTGCAAAGCTCCGGGAAAAGTATTTACCATGATTGTGTCGGGGGGAAATAAGGAGATACTTGAATGAACAGTTAATAAACTGTGGTTTTCTGAGCCAGTGTCGCAAAGATGACGATTCTGACTCGCCATCTGTTCATTGGACGCGCCTTTATAGAGAAATGCATCTCTACGGATTTTATAATGAAGAAGTTTTTGTTTTCGATTTGATTTTTTTATTTTTATTTTTTGTTTTTGTTTTAAAGTAGTATAGTAATTTAAAGCTTTCTGTAGATATATTTATCCTGACTGTAAGGCAAGTCTTCACTCAGTTTCGTTTCATTTTTGTGCAGCGCTCCTGTTCAACACGGAGACATCAGAAAGCGTATCTTGTTTGTTTTCTTTATTTTTACAAAAGCACAACATTTCGTTGATATTGTGAGTGCACGCAAATAAAATTAGACCCTTTACAGTTCCGGATGATATATTACGCTTACCTTTATGAGCAAAGACTAGGCGTATTTTAATTTTTTTGCAAGTGATTGCGCTGGCGCCTCCATGTCCTGCAAAGCGCATTTTGCAGTAATGATTACAAATGATTGTATGTGCATAATAGCGTGCATTTATCTAAGTTAAACGTTTAAAATAACATTATGAAATGCTTGAAGATTTTATTTTAGGCGAGCCGTGATGATTTGAGAAGGCAAAATTGATCAAACATAGGATGTGATCAACTCACTGCCTGCCTCTGGCCGCTTGGTCATACTTTAAAAAGCAAAAACCTTAATTTAACAAACAAAAAATGTTCCAAACATATTTCTAAATTAACTTAAAGAAACGAAAAGAAATATAATCACATTCCTATTAAAAACAAAACTGAGCTATTTTGATGGATGCAACAGTGTAATGGGAAAGAGAAAGAAGACTCAGGCTCCAGTCGGACTCGGCCCGGTAATTTTGATGAGCCGTCAGACAAGGGTTGGGCGAGGTTGTTACGAATTTATGCAACAAATATTTGTTTAATATTTATTCTTATTTTGGCTACTTTCTTATTTAACTGTATAATTTCTTTAATATTTATTTTAGTGATTTTTAGGCTAAAATAAACACGTACGTTTGTTAATAATTTTTTAATGTTTCAAAATTATGTTATTATATATATATATATATATATATATATATATATATATATATATATATATATATATATATTTATATATATATATATCTGAACACCGCGCCACCGACGGTAGTTTGTCCATTACCACCGCGGTGGAAAAAATCTGCCACCGTCACAGCCCTATTAATTACGACTAAAGACTTTTTAGATTATTAAAGGTTTGGAGGAAACGTATTGCAACAATTATGCTTACATAATTAATTCACTTACTTTATGATGCAATCCTAAATAATTACATCAAATTATAAAGTTCAAGTAAACAAATATTTCCAGCCCATAGAGGATTATTCAAAAATAACTATATTGATCATGTTAATAACGAGTCATATCCTGCGTGATTGAGTGCAATGATTCAACAGCATTATATTTTATATTGCAAGAATAAACAAAATAATATTAAAAAGAAATTTAAATCAGTCTGATTATTCCTCTGGGAGTAATTTGAGCAGCGTGCAGCTATTCATCAATCTAACCATGAAGGGCAATAGCGGCAGCGCTGACAGTCGTGTCGATCGGACAATGGTACACCTTAAAATGAAGAATATGACAATGACATAGACGGTAGGGCGTCAGTATAAATAACCTGTTTCAAATATTGATGTTTATTGTTGCTAAGTCCAACTTAATTTGTTTAATTTTCTTTACAAAACTGGTGTCTGTCCATTGACAATAATGCAGGCGGAAATTTCTTTACGCTACTAATCTGAGCTGGATGTGACGACACGCGGACTGTGATAAAGGTCTATTGTAACATGTTTGAAACAAATCCCACGCCTCATAGGGAAATGTGGTTGCTTTATCCACACATTGAATTCACATCAATAAACCAAGATATACCTCACTTAGATTAATTATTAGAATTTCTTTCTTTTGTGTTATAAAATATAAAGCATAGTCATAAACCAAATAGTGTCTACTGCTAAAGGGCATATTTAACAGGATTACTGCTGCGATTTTGTTCATTTTAACAGCTTCTGAAGCTACCAGGAGTTTAAACATGCAGTATTGTAGCATGTTTAAAACAAATCCCACCATCCAGTTAGGCACATCAGCCATGACTCCTTCAAAAACAGCCAGAAACCTTAGAGTTGTGATTGGTTGATCAGCTGACTTTCTCAGACCAAATTGCTAAAACTGCCCGGTCCTGCAGATTTGCATTATTCAACATCGGGAAGATCAGGCCCTTTCTTTTGGAACGTGCTTCACATCTCCTTGTTCAAGCTTTTGTTCTGTCCAGGCTGGATTATTGCAATGCTCCCTTAGCAGGTCTTCCAGCCAGTTCTGTCAAACCTTTACAATAATCCAGAATTTTAATGAGCCGAAAAGAGCGCACGTCACACTTCTGTTTATCAGTTTGCACTGGCTACCAATAGCTGATTGCATAAAATTCAAGGCATTAATGTTTGCCTACAAAGCCACAACTGGTCCTGCACCCCTATATCTAAATTCATTACTTCAGACTTATGTACGCGCTAGAAGCTTGCATTCTGCAAATTAACGGTGCATTATTGTGCAATCCCAAAAAAACACAAAATCACTTTCACTGACTGGGACGCTCATTCCAGAGCCTGTGCTCCACAAGCTTTTGTGCTTAAAAAGTATACAAATTTTTATTGTTCAAAAAAAGACAGATTGTTTTGCTAGATAAGATCCTTCTTCCTGCATTTAAACTACATTTTGGAAGTTTAAAATCGGGCCACCAATGAAGTCCATTATATGGACAAAAATCCTGAAATGCTTTCCTCAAAAACCATAATTTCTTCACGACTGAAGACAGAAAGACATGAACATCTTGGATGACAAGGGGGTGAGTAAATTATTTGTAAATTGTTGTTTTGGAAGTGGAGTTCACCTTTAAATGTTCCCTAACACTGGGTAATCCTAAACTCTGAGTAAATGGGATTCTGGGTAATCTTATTTTGCATTTCACACGTCATTATTTACTTAGAGTTAATTCATTAAACCTAATTAATTAATCCTGGTCATTCATAGTCTGACATATCACACTATACATTCCTAAACCCCTGGATTACTGTTATTATTTGCATATTTGCATTGTCAACAGTGATGACAAGACACACAACCACATTTGGTTTTTGACCATTGAAAATGGCTAGGATACTAAATTTGGACATGGAGCTGCACTGAGATCTTGATATTTCTGGGATTAAACCATACAGGGCCTTACAATGAAGATTCCAAAAGAAAAGTTTCTTAGGAAGCAAAATCTAAAATCATATTAAGATAACTTTAATGGTTCTTGAGCTGCAGGCATGCAAATTTTGGAAAAAAAAATAATATTTATGACACTCATATAGGTATGTCCTATAAAATTGATTCATAGAGGGGAACAAGATACATTTCTAGTTTCAGCATTACTTATTCTTCAGACATTTCGCTTTAAATACAGTCAGTATCAGCTGTATATAAAGTGACCAACATTCGGTTTTCAAGCACTGAAAATAGGTAATATTCAATAATCTAAAAATGGAGTCTCATTGAGATGCCCATATCTCTGGGACTGGACTATGCAGGGCCTTAAAAGAATGAAGATTCTAAAAGTTTATTAATAACTAGAATCTAAAATTGTATGGTGATAGCTTTAATACTTCTTGAGTTTTAAGCATGCAAACTTTGAAAAAAGAGTATTTATGATACTCAGACAGTTGTTTAATGCAGTTGTTTTGACAGAAGGAAAACAAGATCTAGTTTCAACATTATTTCTTCTTCAGACATTCCTCTTTAAAACATAATTTTTTTGCAAATTGACCCACGTTGGCTTTTTGACCATTGAAAATGTGTAAAATTTAACAATTTACCTCTGGAGCCATTTTGAAATTCCAATATCTCTGGAACCGAACCATGTAGGCCAGGGATGGGCAACTTCAGTCCTGGTAGGCCCTCCAGGACCGAAGTTGCCCATCCCTGATGTAGGGCCTACAATGAAACTAATTAAATAAACAGTGTTTTTAGGTTCAAGTAATATTAGTAAATACTTTTAGAGGTTCTTTTTAAAGGTTTATTGCTTAGTATAACACGTTTTTTATTTTTTAGGAACAAAGCGTACATTTGCTTTATTTTCTCATTCATGCATGTTTCTTATTCACTCTTACATTGTCAGTAAATTTAAGCAGTCCTGCTCTGCGTGGATATATAAAGTTTGGCACAGCCACTCGCAGTGTGGACTAGTGTCTCTAAATATTAAGCAAAAAGACTATTTACATATGAATCGTTCATGTTTTGTGTGTCTCTGTGTGTGAATGGTGCAGACGTTCAGTTTCGTTTACTACTAACAGACAGAAGTGCGCACGATGCTCATGGTGATTTCAGTGTCTCTCGTCAGAACTTCGTCATGAACTTGACATATATTACTGTTGTTTAGTAGAATGTATGTAGTATTGCTACTACTATTATTACTAAAATTGTTAAAAGTTTATTTTTTTTAAGGAATAATCGCACAATATTTCTTTCATGATTTAATTTTAATAGTAACATTGTTTGCCAAAAAAATAAAGATTGTTTAATTTTCATTTGATTAAAAGATAAATTTATATTTTATGCCTTTATTTGATAACCAGAAAAATCTGAATGTTGTAAAGATATTGTAAAAATAAACTTTAATAAATTAAGTCGTTTTTATGCATTCAAGTAATTAGACATGCTTAAACAGAATTTGGTAACAATAAAACAAGGTGAGAAAAAAGAAAACATTTCACAGGGCTCTAAACAAGTAATTTTTGTTAAACTTTTAATAAACTGATGTTAAATTGTATAAGTTTCATAATTTGAATGAATTATACTTGCTTTTGATCAATAAAATGTAATTTAACTATTAAAAAAAAAGAGTCCAGAAAAATTAAAATGGGGAAAAAATGGAACCCAGGAAAATTAAAAACAAAAACAACTACAAAAAAAAAAAAAAAGGAATTTGGGGAAAAAAAAAAAAAAAAACTTCATAGGGCCCTACATGTGGTTTTCAAAAGCTGTATCTTAAGTGGCATCGCTGTGTTTATATACAGGTCCTTTTCAAAAAATTAGCATATTGTGATAAAGTTCATTATTTTCTGTAATGTACTGATAAACATTAGACTTTCATATATTTTAGATTCATTACACACAACTCAAGTAGTTTCAAGCCTTTTATTGTTTTAATATTGATGATTTTGGCATACAGCTCATGAAAACCCAAAATTCCTATCTCAAAAAATTAGCATATTTCATCTGACCAATAAAAGAAAAGTGTTTTTAATACAAAAAAAAGTCAACCTTCAAATAATTATGTTCAGTTATGCACTCAATACTTGGTCGGGAATCCTTTTGCAGAAATGACTGCTTCAATGCGGCGTGGCATGGAGGCAATCAGCCTGTGGCACTGCTGAGGTGTTATGGAGGCCCAGGATGCTTCGATAGCGGCCTTAAGCTCATCCAGAGTGTTGGGTCTTGCGTCTCTCAACTTTCTCTTCACAATATCCCACAGATTCTCTATGGGGTTCAGGTCAGGAGAGTTGGCAGGCCAATTGAGCACAGTAATACCATGGTCAGTAAACCATTTACCAGTGGTTTTGGCACTGTGAGCAGGTGCCAGGTCGTGCTGAAAAATGAAATCTTCATCTCCATAAAGCTTTTCAGCAGATGGAAGCATGAAGTGCTCCAAAATCTCCTGATAGCTAGCTGCATTGACCGCAGCTGACATGGCACCCCAGACCATCACTGACTGTGGGTACTTGACACTGGACTTCAGGCATTTTGGCATTTCCCTCTCCCCAGTCTTCCTCCAGACTCTCGCACCTTGATTTCCAAATGACATGCAAAATTTGCTTTCATCCGAAAAAAAGTACTTTGGACCACTGAGCAACAGTCCAGTGCTGCTTCTCTGTAGCCCAGGTCAGGCGCTTCTGCCGCTGTTTCTGGTTCAAAAGTGGCTTGACCTGGGGAATGCGGCACCTGTAGCCCATTTCCTGCACACGCCTGTACACGGTGGCTCTGGATGTTTCTACTCCAGACTCAGTCCACTGCTTCCGCAGGTCCCCCAAGGTCTGGAATCGGTCCTTCTCCACAATCTTCCTCAGGGTCCGGTCACCTCTTCTCGTCGTGCAGCGTTTTCTGCCACACTTTTTCCTTCCCACAGACTTCCCACTGAGGTGCCTTGATACAGCACTCTGGGAACAGCCTATTCGTTCAGAAATTTCTTTCTGTGTCTTACCCTCTTGCTTGAGGGTGTCAATGATGGCCTTCTCGACAGCAGTCAGGTCGGCAGTCTTACCCATGATTGCGGTTTTGAGTAATGAACCAGGCTGGGAGTTTTTAAAAGCCTCAGGAATCTTTTGCAGGTGTTTAGAGTTAACTAGTTGATTCAGATGATTAGGTTAATAGCTCGTTTAGAGAACCTTTTCATGATATGCTAATTTTTTGAGATTTTCATGAGCTGTATGCCAAAATCATCAATATTAAAACAATAAAAGGCTTGAAACTACTTGAGTTGTGTGTAATGAATCTAAAATATATGAAAGTCTAATGTTTATCAGTACATTACAGAAAATAATGAACTTTATCACAATATGCTAATTTTTTGAAAAGGACCTGTAGATTGTTCAGAGGCGCTATGAATCGGAATGGCAAAAAATTATGCTATGAACTTAATTAAATATTTCATGCAAGAAAATTGATTAACATCATGCTTCAGATGTGTAGGGCCCATTTAAAATATGAAGAGCTCTTTTCCAAAACGCGATAAACGCCATTTTTTAAAAAATTGAGTTCCTGCCAAAATGAGTATTGTATCTGGTTGGTATTGAAAAGGCAGTTTTTAATTTTATGCAAAATGCGATATTTGCCGTGTTATTCTGTCATGTTTTCTCCCTTTTTTTTTTTTCCAAACCACGACAAACGCGTCTCCCTTTTCTGCAAAATGCGATACATCCGCTCAGCCAATCACAGCGCAGCATTTCACGCGTTGTAAACAGTAAAGGCGGCGCATTGAATACACCCCGCACCCATAGTTTTTAACGTTGAGTAATGTATTACAGACATATCTGACGAATCCTTTCATAAACAAAGTGTAGAGAGAGTGTAAATAAGAGATTCATTGTTCAGTGCAGAGAGTTTCGTTGATTATAATTTTGTGAGATCGCGATGAGTGACAGTTTTTAATGATTTTTAAGGGAGTTTGTAAATGAGATATTGATTTAATACAACAGTTAAATAAACAAGAAGTTAATATTAAGTGACTTACATTGTCTGACTATAACACTATTGCCTGATTTTGCTCTATTTCATCTTCTAAAATAGTTTGAAACAAAGTCACAGCTGAGCCTCTGCGCATCTCCATTCAAACACAGCGTTGTTTCGTTTATGAATGAACGTGCGTTTTCTAGTGAGTCAATGAATCAATTACCCATTCATAAAAAGAGTCACTTACTTTATTCCTGAATTAATCAGCCGTTCCAACGAATCAAATGAATGATATGATTCAGAAATTAAATCAGTGACTTACCGCCACCTACTGGCAGTATTTCATTTTTATCTTCTTTTTAGTTATTAAAATCATTTAATGTTTCTGTTCAAAATTGTATATTTAAAATATTAATCTCAACAAGAGAATTTGATTGCACTTATGCCATCTCTTTCTGTCACTTATACTTTCTCTAAAAAGAAAAGTAAGCGTAGACCCCTAATGGATTTATTGCATTTTGGGAAAAAATAATCAATTTTTATAATAAATCTTTGAAAAATCAAAATCTACATTTGAATTTTTAATGTTATTTTAACCTAAAGATGCTATGTGGAAGTTTAAAACAGAAAATAGTGGTTTTCATCTTGCCACTTTCTTGTGTGTTGAAGAAAACACATTTTTACTCAAATTAATCAAAAGGGATTTATAGCATTTTGGAACGAAACTCTTCATATAGTGTTATGACTACACTTTGTACTCTGCTGTTTTTGACATGTAGAAATGGGTTAAACCAGAAGTTGTAGAGGAAGAGTCTGTGGATGACAGTTGCTTAGGTATATGCCAACAGAATGTTTGACTTGTAAACATGCTGCTCAGAGGCTTCAGTTGGGTAGGTGTTGTACTGGAGATCTCCTCTTACCTTGCAGTCAATGGCAGGACAATTTTTGAGCGTGTAGTGTCACATCGTGTTCAGGTGGTGGATGTTTTGGAAGTTTAACACTCTGCTGCTATTGCCAAGATGTAAGGGCTAAAAGAACTGGAGTGAGAAAGTCTTTGTCAGAGATTCACTGGAAGAGAAGGAGAGAAAGGTAAGAGGATTGCAGAGTGAGTGCACTTTTATCTAATGACAGCGCTCTTAGGCACTGCAGTTCGAACACAGTCAACCCTCATCTGTGTTTCTCTAAAGTAGATGCATTCAACACAAACATGGAGACCTCTGCGCACTCCCACTCAAACCAGTGTGCACTCCCATCACCCAACACCCCCATCCCCCACCCTCCGAATTGCTGGAGTAGAGTGGGACACATTCCATTTCATCCTGTTTTTGGCCTTGGACAGAGTGTGTGGGTAGGTTTTCCTCAGGCACTACGTAGTCACCCCTGGGGTCCTCCAGCTAGAGCGGGTTAGTCCATCTGTTCAGGCTGGCAGGGTGGAGAATTTTGTGCCTGACATTGCATAGTGGCAAAACAAACACAGAGAAGAGTGTATACGGTCAATGCTGTGTCAAAAAATGTGTAACATACCTCCCAAAAGTTGTCCTTGGATGATGGAGATATTCTTAGGGCTCTGATTTCTGAAAATGTGGACAGAATCACATAATTCAGTCATAAATATGGAATTTACTGTATAATGAGGAATTTTGGATAAAAAGTAGGTCAGTACACTTAAATCAAAATGTGAAATGGACTAGTTTCTGTGAATATTAAGCCACATAGTTTGAGTAAAACTATGGTCATATACAAACAGAAACATAAAGGTCTTCACAGCAGCTTGTCAAAATAAAAGTTCGGTTTAACTTGAAGAATCCTTGACAGAAATATTTAGTGTAATGATAGTAGTAGTTTTAAAGTTTTTTTTTATTACTTTTTTTTATATATATAAAATCATTTTTTTAGAGATGCTTTTGATTATTAATATTTAATTTAACTATTAAAATGGAATCCAGAAAAATTAATGGAACACAGAATTTGGTATATATTTGATATATAAATATGTATAAATGGTACATATTTCATAGGGCCTTAAAAATTATTTTTTGTTAAACTTTTAATAAATTGCTGTTTAATATTGTAAGCTTCATGATTTCAATTAATTAGACATACTTTTTTTATGAATAAAATGTAATTTAACCATTAAAACACAGAAACAGAGTCTAAAAAAACAAAACAAAACAACAACAACAAATCCAGAAAAATTCAAATGGAAAAAACTAAATTCGGAAAACAATGAAATGGAACTGTTTTCCTTTTGTGCTCAGAAGTTTTGTTGGACTCACTTGGGAACTTCTTGTTTGGCCATGTTGGACTGTTCATGAAGTTGTGAAAATTCATAACTGTCTTTGTGGTATTTAGAACCATTTAATTATGACCTTGTTGGTTAACTTGATGTTGACTAAACTTTGGCTAAACATTGGTTAAACCTAAAGTTATGCAGGGTAATATGTTTCAAGTTAATATTTTCATGCCCAATTTATTTTGGAATTTAAAATAATAGTAAATGCACTGCTCTGACATTTCTTTCATGCAAATTTAAGAGTCATATGTTAAATAAAATTTGACCTGTTTTTCAAGATTAAGATGTCAAATTATTATTAATTAGGGCCTGAGCACTGGAGTGCGAGGACCCTATTGGAATTGCTCCATTTATTAGGGCCCGAGCACTGCAGTGCGAGGCCTGTTGTTTTTCTAAGGATTATTATTAGGGCCTGAGCACCGATGGTGTGAGGACCCTATTGGAATTGCTCAGTTTATTATTAGGGCCCGAGCCCTAAAAGGGCGAAGGCCCTATTGGTTTTCTAAGGATTATTAGGGCCCGAGCCCTAAAAGGGCGAAGGCCCTATTGTTTTCTTAGGATTATTAGGGCACGAGCCCTGAAAGGGCAAGAGCCCTATTGTTTTTCTAAGGATTATTATTATTATTATTAGGGCCCGAGCCCTGAAAGGGCGAGAGCCCTATTGTTTTTCGAAGGATTATTCTTCTTCTTTATTAGTTTTCTTCAAGGTTTTGGGGGGTTTTGGGGCCCTTAACATGCTCAAAAACTCTTGAAAATTGGCACACACCTTGGAATCTGCGACCATTAGGGCCGGGCAGAGACTGGTACATGGGCATGGCAAGGGGACTCTACAGCGCCCCCTGGAATTTGGAGGGTCATATAGCACACATACTTGCAAGTACACATATGAAACTCGGTACACATGTAGAACTCATCAAGTTGAACAACTTTCGCACTCTATGTCATTAGCTAATCCCAACAGGAAGTTGGTTATTCTGGGTTTTGTCAAAAACGCATGCTCTGGAATTTGATATACTAGTCCTAGGTTTTTTACCCAATTGCCACCAAACTTGGTCAAC